>NC_084572.2:38544302-38844302 GCF_033978685.3 Nerophis lumbriciformis | reverse complement strand
TAGGAAGAATTTATCATATTCTTTCTGTTTCTGTAACATTGCAATATTTTCTCGTAAAATTATTACTTTTGTATGTAAAATTATTACTTTTTAGTGCAAAATGGTGACATTTGTCATACACAATTCTGACTTGTATCACAATGTTTTTGTTGTGCTTGTAAAATAGTTAAATGTTTTTTGGAGTAAAATGATGACTTTTTTTCCAAGTAAAACTCAGATTATTATTCTAATATTGCCAACATTTTTAAAGATTTCTTTTAAAATTACGACTCTTTTCATAAAATTGCCAAAATGTGAAGCTTTTCTTGTGAAATTGCGACTGCTATTAAGTAAAATTCCAACTTTTATCATAATATTGCACAAATGTTCAGTTTTTCTCGTAAAATTCAGACTTCCGTTGAGTAAAATGACGACTTTTATTACAACACTGGCAAAATTCAAAGTTTTTCTTGTGAAATTGCAACAAATTTTTCACAAGAAGCTTTTTTATATGTGCATAGTATGTATATATTATTAATGTTGTAAATTCACTTCTTTATATATCTAGAAAGGCTGGTCCTAAGGAGGTAGGCATTTTTCTCAGGTCTCAAGAAGGTAACAAATACAAGTGTGTGTGTGTGTGTCGTAAAATTATTACTTTTTTATGTAAAATTATTACTTTTTTATGTAAAATTTTTCTCAGGTCTCAAGAAGGTAACAAATACAAGAATGTGTGTGTGTGTGTGTGTGTGTGTGTGTGTGTGTGTGTGTGTGTTCTTGTGTTTCTAGCCTTCTTGAGACATGTTCTAGCCTTCTTGAGACATGAAGAAGGAAAAGTATCTTCCATATGAGGAGGTGTGAACAAGTGATGACATAAAACAATAACATTGCATCTAATGGACAATGTCTCATTTGCTGGTGACATCTATCAACATGAGGGTGGTCCCAAAAAGGAGGGATTTTTCAAATTGACTCTGTTGCAAGTCTTGTGTGTTCTATGTAACTTGTTTGTGTGTGCTATGGCTATTCAGGTTTTTTTTTCTGGTCTCAGTCTGGACCCCCTACCCAGGAGTCCAGTCTTAGAATGAATATTTTTTTAACTCATCCCCCCCCCCCCCCCCCCCCAAAAAGGAGGGTTTTTTCAAATTGACCGTGTGTCTGGTCAACATATGAAATAACAAGTGTGTGTAAGAAATTGAAATGTGCCCCCTTTGGACAAAATTAATAAAACAATTTAAAAAAAAAAATGTATAAAGAGACATACTGTAATAACTTGAAGTAAATAATGAAGATTAAAAACCAATAAGAAACTAAAAATTCGAAAAAATAAAATAATTTTTTTTCCTCACAGTGTCGACTTATTTTTTTTAATAAAATTAGGAACAATTTCTCATATTCTTTCTGTTTCTGTAACATTGCAATATTTCCTCGTAAAATTATTACTTTTTAATGTAAAATTATTACTTTTTTATGTAAAATTATTACTTTTTAGTGCAAAATGGTGACATTCGTCATACACAATTCTGACTTTTATCACCATTTTTTTTGTTGTGCTTGTAAAATAGTGACATTTTTTTGAGTAAAATGATGACTTTTTTCCAAGTAAAACTCAGATTATTATTCTAATATTGCCAACATTTTTAAAGATTTCTTTTAAAATGACGACTCTTTTCATAAAATTGCCAAAATGTGAAGCTTTTCTTGTAAAATTGCGACTGCTATTAAGTAAAATTCCAACTTTTATCATAATATTGCACAAATGTTCAGTTTTTCTCGTAAAATTTAGACTTCCGTTGAGTAAAAAGACGACTTTTATTACAACACTGTTTTCTTGTGAAATTGCAACAAATTTTTCACAAGAAGCTTTTTTATACGTGCATAGTATGTATATATTATTAATGTTGTAAATACACTTCTTTATATATCTAGAAAGGCTGGTCCTAAAGAGGGGGGAATTTTTCTCAGGACTCAAGAAGGTAACAAATACAAGAATGTATGTGTGTGTTTCACAGCTGTTCAACCCATTAGCCACTCACATGACACACACACACACACACACACACACACACACACACACACACACACACGGCTAATCTAATTTAACTAACAGCCTCCAAAAAGCCTGTACGAGCAACTAGCGCCCCCTATATGCCCCCCGCGGCTGGAATGTCGGCCCTGTCAAAAAGGCGCTCGTCAAGCCGGACCCCGAGCATCCTGGCTATATTTGGGGGCTTGCTCGGGTTTCAAAGCAAACATCTTGTCCACGGTGGCTGTGGCTGGTCAAGGGAAGAGTGGCATCACTTAGTGACTCGTCGGTGGAAATGAGACCAGCGGCGCTAAATGAGCCTCGACCGGCCAAGATGGTTGTGTCACGGTGGAAATACATTTTCCCTCGGTTTGAACGGTCAAGAAGGCAAAGGTCAAACATGTCGCCTGTTTGGCCAGAACCGGAACACATTTGAGGGTGTACACGATCCAGTATTTCCTTCTAGGGGACCATAGAAATGATACTTGCATGTACCTAATAGGGGGGGTCAAAAGAAATAAATTTTAAATGAATCAAGATTTCTATTGGTAACAATTCTTAATCCAGTCCAAAAAATAAGACATACGCGTAGACTGCAATATGATGGCAGCCACACATCATATTGCAGTCTACACATATCTCTTATGTGTGACTGCCATCATATTGCAGTCTACACGTATCTCTTATGTGTGACAGCCATCATATTGCAGTCTACACGTATCTCTTATGTGTGACTGCCATCATATTGCAGTCTACACGTATCGCTTATGTGTGACTGCCATCATATTGCAATCTACACGTATCTCTTATGTGTGACTGCCATCATATTGCAGTCTACACGTATCTCTTTGTGTGACTGCCATCATATTGCAGTCTACACGTATCGCTTATGTGTGACTGCCATCATATTGCAGTCTACACGTATCTCTTATGTGTGACTGCCATCATATTGCAGTCTACACATATCTTTTATGTGTGACTGACATCATATTGCTGTCTACACATATCTCTTATGCGTGACTGCCATCATATTGCAGTCTACACGTATCGCTTATGTGTGACTGCCATCATATTGCAGTTGTCACGTATCTCTTATGTGTGACTGCCATCATATTGCAGTCTACACGTATCTCTTATGTGTGACAGCCATCATATTGCAGTCTACACGTATCTCTTATGTGTGACTGCCATCATATTGCAGTCTACACGTATCTCTTATGTGTGACTGCCATCATATTGCAGTCTACACATATCGCTTATGTGTGACTGACATCATATTGCAGTCTACACCTATCTCTTATGTGTGACTGCCATCATATTGCAGTCTACACGTATCTCTTATGTGTGACTGCCATCATATTGCAGTCAACACGTATCTCTTATGTGTGACTGCCATCATATTGCAATCTACACTTATCTCTTATGTGTGACTGCCATCATATTGCAGTCTACACGTATCTCTTATGTGTGACTGCCATCATATTGCAGTCTACACGTATCTCTTATGTGTGACTGCCATCATATTGCAGTCTGCACGTATCTCTTATGCGTGGCTGCCATCATATTGCAGTCGACACGTATCCCTTATGTGTGACTGACATCATATTGCAGTCTGCACATATCTCTTATGTGCGACTGCCATCATATTGCAGTCTATCTCTTATGTGTGACTGCCATCATATTGCAGTCTACACGTATCTCTTATGTGTGACTGACATCATAATGCAGTCTATACGTATCTCTTATGTATGACTGCCATCATAATGCAGTCTACACGTATCTCTTATGCGTGACAGCCATCATATTGCAGTCTACACGTATCTCTTATGTGTGACTGCCATCATATTGCAGTCTACACGTATCTCTTATGTGTGACTGCCATCATATTGCAGTCTACACGTATCTCTTATGTGTGACTGCCATCATATTGCAGTCAACACGTATCTCTTATGTGTGACTGCCATCATATTGCAATCTACACATATCTCTTATGCGTGACTGCCATCATATTGCAGTCTACACGTATCTCTTATGTGTGACTGCCATCATATTGCAGTCGACACGTATCTCTTATGTGTGACTGCCATCATATTGCAGTCGACACGTATCTCTTATGTGTGACTGCCATCATATTGCAGTCGACACGTATCTCTTATGTGTGACTGCCATCATATTGCAGTCGACCCGTATCTCTTATGTGTGACTGCCATCATATTGCAGTATACACATATCTCTTATGTGTGACTGACATCATATTTCAGTCGACCTGTCTCTCTTATGTGTGACTGCCATCATATTGCAGTTGTCACGTATCTCTTATGTGTGATTGCCATCATATTGCAGTCTACACGTATCTCTTATGTGTGACTACCATCATATTGCAGTCTACACGTATCTCTTATGTGTGACTGCCATCATATTGCAGTCTACACGTATCTCTTATGTGTGACTGCCATCATATTGCAGTCTACACGTATCTCTTATGTGTGACTGCCATCATATTGCAGTCTACACGTATCTCTTATGCGTGACTGCCATCATATTGCAGTCTACACGTATCTTTTATGTGTGACTGCCATCATAATGCAGTCTATACGTATCTTTTATGTGTGGCTGCCATCATATTGCAGTCGACACGTATCGCTTATGTGTGACTGCCATCATATTGCAGTCTACACGTATCTCTTATGTGTGACTGCCATCATATTGCAGTCTACACGTATCTCTTATGTGTGACTGCCATCATATTGCAATCTACACTTATCTTTTATGTGTGACTGCCATCATATTGCTGTCTACACATATCTCTTATGCGTGACTGCCATCATATTGCAGTCTACACGTATCTTTTATGTGTGACTGCCATCATAATGCAGTCTATACGTATCTTTTATGTGTGGCTGCCATCATATTGCAGTCGACACGTATCTCTTATGTGTGACTGCCATCATATTGCAGTCGACACGTATCTCTTATGTGTGACTGCCATCATATTGCAGTCTACACATATCTCTTATGCGTGACTGCCATCCTATTGCAGTCTACACGTATCTTTTATGTGTGACTGTCATCATATTGCAGTCTACACGTATCTCTTATGTGTGACTGACATCATATTGCAGTCTACACCTATCTCTTATGTGTGACTGCCATTGTATTGCAGTCTACACGTATCTTTTATGTGTGACTGCCATCATATTGCAGTCTACACGTATCTCTTATGTGTGACTGACATCATATTGCAGTCTACACATATCTCTTATGTGTGACTGCCATCATATTGCAGTCTACACGTATCTCTTATGTGTGGCTGCCATCATATTGCAGTCTTCACGTATCTCTTATGTGTGACTGCCATCATATTGCAGTCTACACGTATCTCTTATGTGTGACTGTCATCATATTGCAATCTGCACATATCTCTTATGTGTGACTGCCATCATATTGCAGTCTACACGTATCTCTTATGTGTGACTGCCATCATATCGCAGTCTACACGTATCTCTTATGCGTGGCTGCCATCATATTGCAGTCTACACGTATCTTTTATGTGTGACTGCCATCATATTGCAGTCTACACGTATCTCTTATGTGTGGCTGCCATCATATTGCAGTCTATACGTATCTCTTATGTGTGACTGCCATCATATTGCAGTCTACACGTATCTTTTATGTGTGACTGCCATCATATTGCAGTCTACACGTATCTCTTATGTGTGACTGACATCATATTGCAATCTACACTTATCTCTTATGTGTGACTGCCATCATATTGCAGTCTACACATATCTTTTATGTGTGACTGCCATCATATTGCAGTCTACACGTATCTCTTATGTGTGACTGCCATCATATTGCAGTCAACACGTATCTCTTATGTGTGACTGCCATCATATTGCAGTCTACACGTATCTCTTATGTGTGACTGCCATCATATTGCAGTCTGCACGTATCTCTTATGTGTGACTGCCATCATATTGCAGTCTATACGTATCTCTTATGTGTGACTGCCATCATATTGCAGTCGACACGTATCTCTTATGTGTGACTGCCATCATATTGCAGTCTACACGTATCTCTTATGTGTGACTGCCATCATATTGCAGTCTACACGTATCTCTTATGTGTGACTGCCATCATATTGCAGTCTACACGTATCTCTTATGTGTGACTGCCATCATATTGCAGTCTACACGTATCGCTTATGTGTGACTGCCATCATATTGCAGTCTACACGTATCTCTTATGTGTGACTGCCATCATATTGCAGTCTATACGTATCTCTTATGTGTGACTGCCATCATATTGCAATCTACACTTATCTCTTATGTGTGACTGCCATCATATTGCAGTCTACACATATCTTTTATGTGTGACTGCCATCATATTGCAGTCTACACATATCTCTTATGTGTGACTGCCATCATATCGCAGTCTACACGTATCTCTTATGCGTGGCTGCCATCATATTGCAGTCTGCACATATCTCTTATGTGTGACTGCCATCATATTGCAGTCTACACGTATCTCTTATGTGTGACTGCCATCATATTGCAGTCAACACGTATCTCTTATGTGTGACTGCCATCATATTGCAATCTACACTTATCTTTTATGTGTGACTGCCATCATATTGCAGTTGTCACGTATCTCTTATGTGTGACTGCCATCATATTGCAGTCTACACATATCTTTTATGTGTGACTGACATCATATTGCAGTCTACACGTATCTCTTATTTGTGACTGCCATCATATTGCAGTCGACACGTATATCTTATGTGCGGCTGCCATCATATTGCAGTCTACACGTATCTTTTATGTGTGACTGCCATCATATTGCTGTCTACACATATCTCTTATGCGTGACTGCCATCATATTGCAGTCTATACGTATCTCTTATGTGTGACTGCCATCATATTGCAGTCGACACGTATCTCTTATGTGTGACTGCCATCATATTGCAGTCTATACGTATCTCTTATGTGTGACTGCCATCATATTGCAGTCGACACGTATCTCTTATGTGTGACTGCCATCATATTGCAGTCTACACGTATCTCTTATGCGTGACTGCCATCATATTGCAGTCGACACCTATCTCTTATGTGTGACTGCCATCATATTGCAGTCTACACGTATCTCTTATGTGTGACTGCCATCATATTGCAGTCTACACGTATCTCTTATGTGTGACTGCCATCATATTGCAGTCTACACGTATCGCTTATGTGTGACTGCCATCATATTGCAGTCTACACGTATCTCTTATGTGTGACTGCCATCATATTGCAGTCTACACGTATCGCTTATGTGTGACTGCCATCATATTGCAATCTACACTTATCTTTTATGTGTGACTGCCATCATATTGCAATCTACACTTATCTTTTATGTGTGACTGCCATCATATTGCAGTTGTCACGTATCTCTTATGTGTGACTGCCATCATATTGCAGTCTACACGTATCGCTTATGTGTGACTGCCATCATATTGCAATCTACACGTATCTCTTATGTGTGACTGCCATCATATTGCAGTCGACACGTATCTCTTATGTGTGACTGCCATCATATTGCAGTCGACACGTATCTCTTATGTGTGACTGCCATCATATTGCAGTCGACACGTATCTCTTATGTGTGACTGCCATCATATTGCAGTCGACCCGTATCTCTTATGTGTGACTGCCATCATATTGCAGTATACACATATCTCTTATGTGTGACTGACATCATATTTCAGTCGACCTGTCTCTCTTATGTGTGACTGCCATCATATTGCAGTTGTCACGTATCTCTTATGTGTGATTGCCATCATATTGCAGTCTACACGTATCTCTTATGTGTGACTGCCATCATATTGCAGTCTACACGTATCTCTTATGTGTGACTGCCATCATATTGCAGTCTACACGTATCTCTTATGTGTGACTGCCATCATATTGCAGTCTACACGTATCTCTTATGTGTGACTGCCATCATATTGCAGTCTACACGTATCTCTTATGCGTGACTGCCATCATATTGCAGTCTACACGTATCTTTTATGTGTGACTGCCATCATAATGCAGTCTATACGTATCTTTTATGTGTGGCTGCCATCATATTGCAGTCGACACGTATCGCTTATGTGTGACTGCCATCATATTGCAGTCTACACGTATCTCTTATGTGTGACTGCCATCATATTGCAGTCTACACGTATCTCTTATGTGTGACTGCCATCATATTGCAATCTACACTTATCTTTTATGTGTGACTGCCATCATATTGCTGTCTACACATATCTCTTATGCGTGACTGCCATCATATTGCAGTCTACACGTATCTTTTATGTGTGACTGCCATCATAATGCAGTCTATACGTATCTTTTATGTGTGGCTGCCATCATATTGCAGTCGACACGTATCTCTTATGTGTGACTGCCATCATATTGCAGTCGACACGTATCTCTTATGTGTGACTGCCATCATATTGCAGTCTACACATATCTCTTATGCGTGACTGCCATCCTATTGCAGTCTACACGTATCTTTTATGTGTGACTGTCATCATATTGCAGTCTACACGTATCTCTTATGTGTGACTGACATCATATTGCAGTCTACACCTATCTCTTATGTGTGACTGCCATTGTATTGCAGTCTACACGTATCTTTTATGTGTGACTGCCATCATATTGCAGTCTACACGTATCTCTTATGTGTGACTGACATCATATTGCAGTCTACACATATCTCTTATGTGTGACTGCCATCATATTGCAGTCTACACGTATCTCTTATGTGTGGCTGCCATCATATTGCAGTCTTCACGTATCTCTTATGTGTGACTGCCATCATATTGCAGTCTACACGTATCTCTTATGTGTGACTGTCATCATATTGCAATCTGCACATATCTCTTATGTGTGACTGCCATCATATTGCAGTCTACACGTATCTCTTATGTGTGACTGCCATCATATCGCAGTCTACACGTATCTCTTATGCGTGGCTGCCATCATATTGCAGTCTACACGTATCTTTTATGTGTGACTGCCATCATATTGCAGTCTACACGTATCTCTTATGTGTGACTGCCATCATATTGCAGTCAACACGTATCTCTTATGTGTGACTGCCATCATATTGCAGTCTACACGTATCTCTTATGTGTGACTGCCATCATATTGCAGTCTGCACGTATCTCTTATGTGTGACTGCCATCATATTGCAGTCTATACGTATCTCTTATGTGTGACTGCCATCATATTGCAGTCGACACGTATCTCTTATGTGTGACTGCCATCATATTGCAGTCTACACGTATCTCTTATGTGTGACTGCCATCATATTGCAGTCTACACGTATCTCTTATGTGTGACTGCCATCATATTGCAGTCTACACGTATCTGTCATGTCTGTGTAATCATGTTTTGTCTTAGTCATGTTTTGTTTAGTTTCTGGCTTTTTCACTCCCTTGTCTGGTCACCATAGCAACCATTAGTTTTCACCTGTCACGTCACGCACCTGTTTCACGTTTTGAGTCACGCACCTGCTTTCACTAATCATGTCCATAGTATTTAAGTTCAGTGTTTTTCAGTTTTTCTTTCTGACGACCTCGCACCCCATACCACGCCACATTTATGCTACGTCCATTGTTTCATATGTCCATGTTCACGCTGCTCTTTTTTTGTCCAACCCAAGTAAGTTTTGTTCCATGTTTATACTCTTTTTGTTTTTCATAGTTTATTCTCCGCCACTGTGCGTGCTTTTCATTTGTACTTTTTGCTATAGTCTTTTGTTTTTTCATAGTTTATTCTCCGCCACTGTGCGCGCTTTCATTTATTCCTTTTTTGATATATTAAATAAATCATGTACCTTGGTTCCCGTCTCGCCCGTGCCAATTTTCCGCTGCATCCTGGAAAAGCAAACACCCCGGACCAAGTCCTGACAGTAGGTCGTCAGCAGACCCGCTTTTCCGCAAGGAAGTTGGCCGAGTTGGACAATGCGGACGAGGCTTCTTGGGCGGTCCTGTGCGCGATGGAGGAGGAAACTCGGCGCTACTCCTCCGTGGAGTACAGAAACTCCATTTGGTCCCAGGAATGGGAGGACGCAGCGCCGCAGTGCCGGAAGCGCCGCTCCCGACAAAGGACTTCAGGAAGAACTTCCGCGAGCCAGCAGGACAAGCCGCTCCCACAAGCCCCTCCCCCTCCGGGCGGAAGCAAGCAGCAGCCAGCCCGGCTTCGCCCGGATGACATCACAGCCCAGGATTTTTTTTCCAACTCGTTTTCTTTTGAACACCCGCCTCCAACAAAAGACACTAATGGCATGACTTTGATAAATCATTATCAAAACATGTTTTTAGAGATCAGGTCTAGTCAGTCACAGCCATCCCAATTTCATGCCCCGCCCCCCAGGACTCAAGTCACGCCCAAGCCACAAAATATTTTTTTTCCACCCACAAAAACACAGGTACAAAAAAGACAATTTGGACAATTTAATGGGGAAGTTCCTGCCCTCCCCCGCCCACCCCTACAGAGAGTTCCAGACCGCAGGGAGCGCGTCTGGTATCCGCCCCTTGAGGGGGGGGCTGGGGTCGGGAGCTGTGTTGGTGGGGTGGCTCGGCATCACCATGCCAAGCCACAGCCTCCCTCACGGCCGCCACCACCAGTCTTCCGACCTGCCAAGCCGCAACCCCCAGCTAGGCCACCTCCACCTGCACCAAGGCTAGCACCTGTTGCCGCACCAGCTCCACCATGCCAAGTTCCTCGCCAAGCTCCGCTACCAGCTCCACGACGCCAAGCTCCGGTACCAGCTCCACGACGCCAAGCTCCGGTACCAGCTCCACGACGCCAAGCTCCGGTACCAGCTCCACGACGCCAAGCTCCGGTACCAGCTCCACGATGCCAAGCTCCGGTACCAGCTCAACGACGCCAAGCTCCGGTACCAGCTCCACGACGCCAAGCTCCGGTACCAGCTCCACGACGCCAAGCTCCGGTACCAGCTCCACGACGCCAAGCTCCGGTACCAGCTCAACAAGTCCAAGACCAAGACCCTCCACGCCAAGCCCAAGACCAAGACCCTCCACGCCAAGACCCTCCACGCCAAGTGCCGCCAGTCGCAGCTCCACGACGCCAAGTGCCGCCAGTCGCAGCTCCACGACGCCAAGTGCCGCCAGTCGCAGCTCCACGACACCAAGTGCCGCCGGTCGCAGCTCCACGACGCCAAGTGCCGCCAGTCGCAGCTTCACGACGCCAAGTGCCGCCAGTCGCAGCTTCACGACGCCAAGTGCCGCCAGTCGCAGCTTCACGACGCCAAGTGCCGCCAGTCGCAGCTTCACGACGCCAAGACCCGCCATGCCAAGACCAAGACCAAGACCCGCCATGCCAAGACCAAGACCAAGACCCGCCATGCCAAGACCAAGACCAAGATCCGCCATGCCAAGACCAAGACCAAGATCCGCCATGCCAAGACCAAGACACGCCATGCCAAGACCAAGACACGCCATGCCAAGACCAAGACACGCCATGCCAAGACCAAGACACGCCATGCCAAGACCAAGACTCGCCATGCCAAGACCAAGACTCGCCATGCCAAGACCAAGACTCGCCATGCCAAGACCAAGACTCGCCATGCCAAGACCAAGACTCGCCATGCCAAGACCAAGACTCGCCATGCCAAGACCAAGACTCGCCATGCCAAGACCAAGACTCGCCATGCCAAGACCAAGACTCGCCATGCCAAGACCAAGACCCACACCAAGACCAAGACCCACGCCGAGCTTCGCCGCTGGACGCGTCACGCCGAGCTTCGCCGCTGGACGCGTCACGTCGAGCTTCGCCGCCTGACTTGCCACGCCGAGCTGCCACGCCTGCCAAGTTGACGACGCGCCTGCCTCCTCGTCGGCTACGGATATGGCCGCTACCTGGTCGCCCGCCACGCCAAGTGCGCCCACCTCCCAGTCGGCCACGAATGTGGCCAATCCCTGGGCGCCCGCCTCGCCTGCTGCAGCGACGTTCCACTCGCCGCCGCCACCTAACTCTGCCCCGGTGGATACGGGGACACGTGGTCTGGCGATCCACCGCCATGTCCCCCTCCCGCCCTCCCATGACTCTTAAGTTTTTTCTTGGACATCTGGGATCTGTCCGTAAGGGGGGAGTTCTGTCATGTCTGTGTAATCATGTTTTGTCTTAGTCATGTTTTGTTTAGTTTCTGGCTTTTTCACTCCCTTGTCTGGTCACCATAGCAACCATTAGTTTTCACCTGTCACGTCACGCACCTGTTTCACGTTTTGAGTCACGCACCTGCTTTCACTAATCATGTCCATAGTATTTAAGTTCAGTGTTTTTCAGTTTTTCTTTCTGACGACCTCGCACCCCATACCACGCCACATTTATGCTACGTCCATTGTTTCATATGTCCATGTTCACGCTGCTCTTTTTTTGTCCAACCCAAGTAAGTTTTGTTCCATGTTTATACTCTTTTTGTTTTTCATAGTTTATTCTCCGCCACTGTGCGTGCTTTTCATTTGTACTTTTTGCTATAGTCTTTTGTTTTTTCATAGTTTATTCTCCGCCACTGTGCGCGCTTTCATTTATTCTTTTTTTTGATATATTAAATAAATCATGTACCTTGGTTCCCGTCTCGCCCGTGCCAATTTTCCGCTGCATCCTGGAAAAGCAAACACCCCGGACCAAGTCCTGACAGTATCTCTTATGTGTGACTGCCATCATATTGCAGTCTACACGTATCGCTTATGTGTGACTGCCATCATATTGCAGTCTACACGTATCTCTTATGTGTGACTGCCATCATATTGCAGTCTATACGTATCTCTTATGTGTGACTGCCATCATATTGCAATCTACACTTATCTCTTATGTGTGACTGCCATCATATTGCAGTCTACACATATCTTTTATGTGTGACTGCCATCATATTGCAGTCTACACATATCTCTTATGTGTGACTGCCATCATATCGCAGTCTACACGTATCTCTTATGCGTGGCTGCCATCATATTGCAGTCTGCACATATCTCTTATGTGTGACTGCCATCATATTGCAGTCTACACGTATCTCTTATGTGTGACTGCCATCATATTGCAGTCAACACGTATCTCTTATGTGTGACTGCCATCATATTGCAATCTACACTTATCTTTTATGTGTGACTGCCATCATATTGCAGTTGTCACGTATCTCTTATGTGTGACTGCCATCATATTGCAGTCTACACATATCTTTTATGTGTGACTGACATCATATTGCAGTCTACACGTATCTCTTATTTGTGACTGCCATCATATTGCAGTCGACACGTATATCTTATGTGCGGCTGCCATCATATTGCAGTCTACACGTATCTTTTATGTGTGACTGCCATCATATTGCTGTCTACACATATCTCTTATGCGTGACTGCCATCATATTGCAGTCTATACGTATCTCTTATGTGTGACTGCCATCATATTGCAGTCGACACGTATCTCTTATGTGTGACTGCCATCATATTGCAGTCTATACGTATCTCTTATGTGTGACTGCCATCATATTGCAGTCGACACGTATCTCTTATGTGCGGCTGCCATCATATTGCAGTCTACACGTATCTTTTATGTGTGACTGCCATCATATTGCAGTCGACACGTATCTCTTATGTGCGGCTGCCATCATATTGCAGTCTACACGTATCTCTTATGTGTGACTGCCATCATATTGCAGTCTACACGTATCTCTTATGTGTGACTGCCATCATATTGCAGTCTGCACGTATCTCTTATGTGTGACTGCCATCATATTGCAGTCTACACGTATCTCTTATGTGTGACTGCCATCATATTGCAGTCGACACGTATCTCTTATGTGTGACTGCCATCATATTGCAATCTACACTTATCTTTTATGTGTGACTGCCATCATATTGCAATCTACACTTATCTTTTATGTGTGACTGCCATCATATTGCAATCTACACTTATCTTTTATGTGTGACTGCCATCATATTGCAGTCTACACGTATCTCTTATGTGTGACTGCCATCATATTGCAGTCTACACGTATCTCTTATGTGTGACTGCCATCATATTGCAGTCTACACGTATCTCTTATGTGTGACTGCCATCATATTGCAGTCTACACGTATCTCTTATGTGTGGCTGCCATCATATTGCAGTCTATACGTATCTCTTATGTGTGACTGCCATCATATTGCAGTCTACACGTATCTCTTATGTGTGACTGCCATCATATTGCAGTCTGCACGTATCTCTTATGTGTGGCTGCCATCATATTGCAGTCTACACGTATCTCTTATGTGTGACTGCCATCATATTGCAGTCAACACGTATCTCTTATGTGTGACTGCCATCGTATTGCAGTCTACACTTATCTTTTATGTGTGACTGCCATCATATTGCAATCTACACTTATCTTTTATGTGTGACTGCCATCATATTGCAGTTGTCACGTATCTCTTATGTGTGACTGACATCATATTGCAGTCTACACCTATCTCTTATGTGTGACTGCCATCGTATTGCAGTCTACACGTATATCTTATGTGTGATTGCCATCATATTGCAATCTACACGTATCTCTTATGTGTGACTGACATCATATTGCAGTCTACATCTATCTCTTATGTGTGACTGCCATCGTATTGCAGTCTACACGTATCTCTTATGTGTGGCTGCCATCATATTGCAGTCGACACAGGTTGCATATCCGCCCCCTCCTTCTTCTCCCTCCGTCTGTTTGTTTTGACGCGGCCTGATGAACGCAAATTGTTTCCCGGGCGTTGCGCCTCTGCCAGTAAGTGGCGCCTCGGAGCGCCAGGATTTGCGGTTCCGGGCCCTCGGGACAGATGCCGCGGGACAGCTGGTCCGGGGGGGGGGGGTTGACGGGTGTGTGTGCGACCCAGGAAAAGAAAGACAACATTGACGGAGGGAAACTATTTGAAGAGGAATATTGCGATTGCCAGGATCTGGCAGACGGCGGCGAGGGCGGCGAGGGCGGCGAGGGCGGTGAGGGCGGCGAGGGGCCGGGACACGTCTTGAATAGACGTGGACAAAAGAGATGGAGGGCTGATAAAAGGAGAGCACAAACTAGCACTTTCTGACAGTTGCTTGGTGAATGGCGCTTGGATGGCTCTCTCAAATGTTTTTGTCCTTCGCCCTCCTCCCCTCGCCGCCGCTCCAGCCCACGCTCCCCTCAGCTAATCGGCCGCAAACTGCCCAGTGGCGGGTCGCTCGTTTCGCTAAACGCTCCCGAGTGGATGAGCGACGAGTGGCTGGTTCTGTTGGAGTGGGCGGGGAAAATAAGGTGACGCTCGGGAAGGCCGAGGTGACCTCGCCGTGCTGATGGACCCTCAAAGACTCAAAGAGGACTTTGGCACGATGGACAGAACTCTTAAAGGGGAACTGCACTTTTTTTTTTTTTAGAATTTTGCTCATCACTTAACTATTTCTTATTTTTATGCACTCTACTAAACCCAAAAGCAGTGAAGTTGTCAGGTTGTGTAAATGGTAAATAAAAAGAGAATACAACAAAACCTTTTCAACTTATATTCAATTGAATAGACTGCATAAATGTGGGGATGTCACCAGAAAGACAAACTGAAAACAATGAACTTAAATACTACAGACGTGATTAACGAAAACAGGCGCGTGACTCAAAACGTGAAACAGGTGCGTGACGTGACAGGTGAAAACTAATAGGTTGCTATGGTGACAAACAAGAGTGCACAATGAGTCCAAACGTGGAACAGGTGAAACTAATGGAAACAAGCCAGAAACTAAAGAGTCCAATAACTAAACTAAACATGACTAAAACAAAACATGATTACACAGACATGACAAATACAACAAATCCTTTTCAACTTATATTCAATTAAATAGACTGCAAAGACAAGATATTTCATGTTCACACTGAGAAACTTTCTTATTTTCTTGCAAATATTAGCTCATTTGGAATTTGACGCCTGCAACATGTTTCGAAAAAGCTGGCACGAGTGGCAAAAAAGAGTGAGAAAAGTGAGGAATGCTCGTCAAAGACTTATTTGGAACATCCCACAGGTGAACAGGCTAGTTGGGAACAGGTGGGTGCCATGATTGGGTATAAAAAGCATGAAATGCTCAGTCGTTCACAAACAAGGACGGGGGCGAGGGTCACCACTTTGTCAACAAATGCCTGAGCAAATTGTTTAAGAACAACATTTCTCAACAAGGAATTTAGGGATTTCGCCATCTACGCTCTGTAATATCATCAAAAGGTTCAGAGAATCTGGAGAAATCACTGCACGTAAGCCATGATATTACACACCTTGGATCCCTGCATCAAAAAGCCACATCGGTGTGTAAAGGATATCACCACATGGGCTCATGAACACTTCAGAGAACCACTGTCAGTAACTACAGTCGGTCGCTACATCTGTAAGTGCAAGTTAAAACTCTACTATGCAAAGCCACAGCCATTTATCAACAACACCCGGAGACCTACGCTCCGTAATATCATCAAAAGGTTCAGAGAATCTGGAGGAATCACTGCATGTAAGCCATGATATTACACACCTTGGATCCCTCAGGCTGCACTGCATCAAAAAGCCACATCGGTGTGTAAAGGATATCACCACATGCGCTTAGGAACACTTCAGAAAGCCACTGTCAGTAACTACAGTTGGTCGCTACATCTGTAAGTGCAAGTTAAAACTCTACTATGCAAAGCCACAGCCATTTATCAACAACGCCCGGAAACGCCGTCGGCTTCGCTGGGCCTCGAGCTCATCTAAGATGGACTCATGCAAAGTGGAAAAGTGTTCTGTGGTCTGGTTAGAATTTTGCTCATCACTTAACTTTTTCTTGTTTTTATGCACTCTACAAAGCCCCAAAACTAGTGAAGTTGTCAGGTTGTGTAAATGGTCAATAAAAAGAGAATCATTTTCAACTTATATTCAATTGAATAGACTGCAAAGACAAGATATTTCATGTTCACACTGAGAAACTTTATTATTTTTGTTGCAAATAATCATGAACTTAGAATTTAATGGCAGCAACACATTGCAAAGAAGGCATTTTTACCAGTGTGTTACATGGCCTTTCCTTTTAACAAGACTCAGTAAAGGTTTGGGAACTGAGGAGACACATTTTTGAAGTGGAATTCTTTCCCATTCTTGCTTGATGTACAGCTTACAGTCTCCCTTCTCATATTTTAGCCTTCTCACATTTTCAATGTCTGGACTACAGGCAGGCCAGTCTAGTACCCGCACTATTTCACTATGAAGCCACGCTGTTGTAACACGTGGCTTGGCAGTGTCTTGCTGAAATAAGCAGGGGCGTCCATGATAACAACATATGTTGCTCCAAAAGCTGTATGTACCTTTCAGCATTAATGGTGCCTTCACAGATGTGTAAGTTACCCATGTCTTGGCCACTAATACACCCCCATACCATCACACATGCTGCCTTTTAACACTTTCACCCTAGAACAATCCGGATGGTTCTTTTCCTCTTTGGTCACGACGTCCACAGTTTCCGAAAACAATTTGAAATGTGGACTCGTCAGACCACAGAACACTTTTCCACTTTGCATCAGTCCATCTGAGATGAGCTCGGGCCCAGCGAAGCCGACGGCGTTTCCGGGTGTTGTTGATAAATGCCTTTCACTTTGTATAGTAGAGTTTTAACTTGCACTTACAGATGTAGCGACCAACTGTAGTTACTGACAGTGGTTTTCTGAAGTGTTCCTGAGCCCATGTGGTGATGTCCTTTACACACTGATGTGGCTTTTTGATGCTTACGTGCAAGTGATTTCTCCAGATTCTCTGAACCTTTTGATGATATTACGGAGCGTAGATGGTGAAATCCCTAAATTCCTTGTTGAGAAATGTTGTTCTTAAACAATTTGCTCAGGCATTTGTTGACAAAGTGGTGACCCTCGCCCCCGTCCTTGTTTGTGAACGACTGAGCATTTCATGCTTTTTATACCCAATCATGGCACCCACCTGTTCCCAATTAGCCTGTTCACCTGTGGGATGTTCCAAATAAGTCTTTGACGAGCATTCCTCACCTTTCTCACTCTTTTTTGCCACTTGTGCCAGCTTTTTCGAAACATGCTGCAGGCGTCAAATTCCAAATAAGCTAATATTTGCAAGAAAATAAGAAAGTTTCTCAGTGTGAACATGAAATATCTTGTCTTTGCAGTCTATTCAATTGAATATAAGTTGAAAAGGATTCTCTTTTTATTTACCATTTACACAACGTGACAACTTCACTAGTTTTGGCTTTTGTACTATGTGCAATATACACAATATAAACTATATATAAATGATTTGTCACCTTCTTGAGACCTGAGAAAAATGCCTCCCTCTTTAGGACCAGCCTTTCTAGATATATAAAGAAGTGTATTTACAACATTAATAATATATACATACTATGCACATACAAAAAAGCTTCTTGTGAAAATTTCACAAGAAAAAGGTCACAATTTCACAAGAAAAACTTGGAATGTTGGCAGTATTATAATAAAAGTCGTCATTTTACTCAACGCGAGTCAAGGTTTTACAAGAAAAACGGAACATTTGTGCAATATTATGATAAAAGTTGGAATTTTACTCAATAACAGTCGCAATTTTACAAGAAAAAGCTTAACATTTTGGCAATTTTGTGAAAAGGGTCGTACTTTTACTCGACAAGTCACAATTTTATAAAATAAAACTTTACTATTTTGGCATTATTGTAATAATAATCTGAATTTTACTTGGCAAAATGATGACAAAAGTCATCATTTTGCTCAAAACAATGTCACTGTTTTACAAGAACGACAAAAAAATTGTGATGAAAGTCAGAATTTCATAAAACAAACATTAAAAAGTAAAATTTTACATAAAAAAAGTCATAATTTTACGAGAAAATATTGCAATGTTACAGAAACAGAAAGAATATGAGACATTTTTCCCAATTGTATAAGAACAAAGTCGACACATTGGTTAATTTTTTAGTTTTTTAGTTTCTTGTTTCATGATTTTGCTCAAAACAATGTCACTGTTTTACAAGAACAACAAAAAAAAAGGGCAATATTGTGATGAAAGTTAGAATTTTGTACGTCAAATGTCGCCATTTTGCAATAAAAAGTCATCATTTTACGAGAAAATATTGCCCACCTGTTCCCAATTAGCCTGTTCACCTGTGGGATGTTCCAAATAAGTCTCTGATGAGCGTTCCTCAACTTTCTCACTCTTTTTTGCCACTTGTGCCAGCTTTTTTCGAAACATGTTGCAGGCGTCAAATTCCAAATGAGCGAATATTTGCAAAAAAAATAAGAAAGTTTCTCAGTGTGAACATGAAATATCTTGTCTTTGCAGTCTATTCAATTGAATATAAGTTGAAAAGGATTTGTTGTATTTGTCATGTCTGTGTAATCATGTTTTGTTTTAAGTCATGTTTAGTTTAGTTATTGGACTCTTTAGTTTCTGGCTTGTTTCCATGATTACCCCATTAGTTTCACCTGTTCCACGTTTGGACTCATTGTGCACTCTTGTTTGTCACCATAGCAACCCATTAGTTTTCACCTGTCACGTCACGCACCTGGTTCACGTTTTTGAGTCACGCGCCTGTTTTCGTTAATCACGTCTGTAGTATTTAAGTTCATTGTTTTCAGTTTGTCTTTCTGGTGACATCCCCACATTTATGCTCTGCACATTTCGGACTCTTTTTTCATGTCCATCCATGACAGGCCACACACACACACACATGCGCACACACACACACACACACACACACACACACACACACACACACACACACACACACACACACTCACACACACACTCACACACACACACACACACACACACACACTTATACGCTACTTTCCCCTTCATTCTTGACGAGTTCTTCTCAAGCTGAAAGGCTGTCTCCCACAACTCAGCTGTCAGTCACACGGAGAACTTTCCCTCCAGGGAAAAAGGGGATCTTGTTTCATATTTCTCCAATGGACGTTTCATGAAAAGGGAGCGCAAGAATAATAATAATGTGCTGCAAACGGCTTTTCAAAGTGTCACGGGACTTCAGGGGAGCTTTAGCAGCATGACCAAAATGAAGAAAAACATCCTTTTTAAACCGAAGATATTATTTTTGGAATCTTGAAGAGTCTGCGACATCCCAACGATGCTTCGTTCAACAATCGCAAGTGATAAGCCACACCCACAATCATTTTATTTCCATATATTAGACGCACCTGACTATAAGTCGCAGGTATATACATTGTGGAATGAGTTATTTACACAGAATGTACCTTAATTGTCTCCAAACTGTGTCTGTAACACGGCAGTAAAACGGCTGATCAAACAAAACAGAAGTCATCGTCATGGATCCGCTACATCCATCCATCCATTTCCTACCGCTTGTCCCTTTTTAGGGGTCATGGACCCACTACATTATTTCCTCAAATCAACTTCAGTCCAAAATAGTAATTCCAAACAATGTCCTGTTTTTTTTTTGTATTTTAAACCTTTCAATGTCAATTTTAACTACCGCATTTTCCTGACTATAGAGCGCACAGGTGAATAAGCCACACCCACTAAATTTGAGGAAAAAAAGTATATTTTTCCATATATTAGCTGAGTGAAATTAATTATTTACACAGAACGATTCTGTAAATGTTTATTTACTTAATTGTTTGCAAACTGTGTCTGTAACAAGGCAGTAAAACGGGAATTTTCCAAACAAAACAGAAGTCATGGTCATGGACCCACTACATTCTTTCCTCAAGTCAACTTCAGTCCGAAATAGTAATTCCAAACAATGTCCTGGTTTTTTTTTGTATTTTAAACCTTTCAATGTCAATTTTAACTACCGCATTTTCCTGACTATAGAGCGCACAGGTGTATAAGGCCACACCCACTAAATTTGAGGAAAAAAGTATATTTTTCCATATATACCTGTAAGCCGCACCTGACTATAAGCCACAGATGTATACCTTATATATATATATATATATATATATATATATATATATATATATATATATATATATATATATATATATATATATATATATATATATATATAGATGTATACCTTGTGAAATGAGTTAATTACACAGAAAGATTCTGTAAATGTTTGTTTACATACCTTAATTGTTTCCAAATGGTGTCTGTGAGGCAGTAAAACGGCTAATCCAAACAAAACAGAAGTCATGGTCATGGACCCACTACATTTTTCTACAAATCAACTTCAGTCCGAAATAGTAATTCCAAACAATGTCCTGTTTTTTTTGTATTTTAAACCTTTCAATGTCAATTTTAACTACCGCATTTTCCTGACTATAGAGCGCACAGGTGTATAAGCCACACCCACTAAATTTGAGGGAAAAAAGTATATTTTTCCATATATTAGCCACACCCGACTATAAGCCGCAGAAATTAATGAAATTAGTTATTTACACAGAAAGATTATGTAAATGTTTATTTACTTAATTGTTTCCAAACTGTGTCTGTAAGAAGGCAGTAAAACGGCTAATCCAAACAAAACAGAAGTCATGGTCATGGACCCACTACATTCTTTCCTCAAGTCAACTTCAGTCCGAAATAGTAATTCCAAACAATGTCCTGTTTTTTTTTTGTATTTTAAACCTTTCAATGTCAATTTTAACTACCGCATTTTCCTGACTATAGAGCGCACAGGTGTATAAGCCACACCCACTAAATTTTGATTAAAAAAAGTATATTTTTCCATATATAAGCCGCACCCGACTATAAGCCGCAGAAATTAGTGAAATTAGTTATTTACACAGAAAGATTATGTAAATGTTTATTTACTTAATTGTTTCCAAACTGTGTCTGTAACAAGGCAGTAAAACGGAGATTTCCAAACAAAACAGAAGTCATGGTCATGGACACACTACATTCTTTCTTCAAATCAACTTCAGTCTGAAATACTAATTCCAAACAATGTCCTGTTTTTTTCTGTATTTGAAACCTTTCAATGTCAATTTTAACTACCACATTTTCCTCAGGTGTATAAGCCACACCCACTAAATTTGAGAAAAAAAGTATACTTTTCCATATATACCTGTAAGCCGCACCCGACTATAAGCCACAGATGTATACCTTGTGAAATTAGTTATTTACACAGAAAGATTCTGTAAATGTTTGTTTACATACCTTAATTGTTTCCAAACGGTGTCTGTAAGGCAGTAAAACGGCTAATCCAAACAAAACAGAAGTCATGGTCATGGACCCACTACATTCTTTCCTCAAATCAACTTCAGTCCAAAATAGTAATTCCAAACAATGTCCTATTTCTTTTGTATTTTAAACCTTTTAATGTCAATTTTAACGACCGCATTTTCCTGACTATAGAGCGCACAGGTGTATAAGCCACACCCACTAAATTTGAGGAAAAAAAGTATATTTTTCCATATATTAGCCACAGATATATACCTTGTGAAATGAGGTATTTACACAGAATGTTTATTTACTTACCCAAATTGTTTCCAAACTGTGTCTGTAAGGCAGTAAAACGGGGATTTCCGAACAAAACAGAAGTCATGGTCATGGACCCACTACATTCTTTCCTCAAATCAACTTCAGTCCGAAATACTAATTCCAAACAATGTCCTGTTTTTTTTTTTTGTATTTTAAACCTTTCAATGTCAATTTTAACTACCGCATTTTCCTGACTATAGAGCGCACAGGTGTATAAGCCACACCCACAAAATTTGGGGAAAAAGTATATTTTTCCGTATATTAGCCGCACCCGACTATAAGCCGCAGAAATTAGTGAAATTAGTTATTTACACAGAAATATTCTGTAAATGTTTATTTACTTAATTGTTTCCAAACTGTGTCTGTAACAAGGCAGTAAAACGGCTAATCCAAACAAAACAGAAGTCATGGTCATGGACCCACTACATTCTTTCCTCAAATCAACTTCAGTCTGAAATACTAATTCCAAACAATGTCCTATGTCTTTTGTATTTTAAACCTTTTAATGTCAATTTTAACTACCGCATTTTCCTGACTATAGAGCGCACAGGTGTATAAGCCACACCCACAAAATTTGGGGAAAAAGTATATTTTTCCGTATATTAGCCGCACCCGACTATAAGCCGCAGAAATTAGTGAAATTAGTTATTTACACAGAAATATTCTGTAAATGTTTATTTACTTAATTGTTTCCAAACTGTGTCTGTAACAAGGCAGTAAAACGGCTAATCCAAACAAAACAGAAGTCATGGTCATGGACCCACTACATTCTTTCCTCAAATCAACTTCAGTCTGAAATACTAATTCCAAACAATGTCCTATGTCTTTTGTATTTTAAACCTTTTAATGTCAATTTTAACTACCGCATTTTCCTGACTATAGAGCGCACAGGTGTATAAGCCACACCCACTAAATTTGGGGAAAAAGTATATTTTTCCGTATATTAGCCGCACCCGACTATAAGCCGCAGAAATTAGTGAAATTAGTTATTTACACAGAAATATTCTGTAAATGTTTATTTACTTAATTGTTTCCAAACTGTGTCTGTAACAAGGCAGTAAAACGGCTAATCCAAACAAAACAGAAGTCATGGTCATGGACCCACTACATTCTTTCCTCAAATCAACTTCAGTCCAAAATACTAATTCCAAACAATGTTCTATTTCTTTTGTATTTTAAACCTTTTAATGTCAATTTTAAGTACCGCATTTTCCCGACTATAGAGCGCACAGGTGTATAAGCCACACCCACTAAATTTGAGGAAAAAAAGTATATTTTTCCATATATTAGCCACAGATATATACCTTGTGAAATGAGGTATTTACACAGAATGTTTATTTACATACCCGAATTGTTTCCAAACTGTGTCTGTAAGGCAGTAAAACGGAGATTTACGAACAAAACAGAAGTCATGGTCATGGACCCACTACATTCTTTCCTCAAATCAACTTCAGTCTGAAATAGTAATTCCAAACAATGTCCTGTTTTTTTTGTATTTTAAACCTTTCAATGTCAATTTTAACTACCGCATTTTCCTGACTATAGAGCGCACAGGTGAATAAGCCACACCCACTAAATTTGAGGAAAAAAAGTATATTTTTCCGTATATTAGCCGCACCCGACTATAAGCCGCAGAAATTAGTGAAATTAGTTATTTACACAGAAAGATTCTGTAAATGTTTATTTACTTAATTGTTTCCAAACTGTGTCTGTAACAAGGCAGTAAAACGGCTAATCCAAACAAAACAGAAGTCATGGTCATGGACCCACTACATTCTTTCCTCAAGTCAACTTCAGTCCGAAATACTAATTCCAAACAATGTCCTATTTCTTTTGTATTTTAAACTTTTTAATGTCAATTTTAACGACCGCATTTTCCCGACTATAGAGTGCACAGGTGTATAAGCCACACCCACTAAATTTGAGGGAAAAAAGTATATTTTTCCATATATTAGCCACAGATATATACCTTGTGAAATGAGGTATTTACACGGAATGTTTATTTACATACCCGAATTGTTTCCAAACTGTGTCTGTAAGGCAGTAAAACGGGGATTTCCGAACAAAACAGAAGTCATGGTCATGGACCCACTACATTCTTTCCTCAAATCAACTTCAGTCCGAAATACTAATTCCAAACAATGTCCTGTTTGTTTTTTTGTATTTTAAACCTTTCAATGTCAATTTTAACGACCGCATTTTCCTGACTATAGAGCGCACAGGTGTATAAGCCACACCCACAAAATTTGGGGAAAAAGTATATTTTTCCGTATATTAGCCGCACCCGACTATAAGCCGCAGAAATTAGTGAAATTAGTTATTTACACAGAAATATTCTGTAAATGTTTATTTACTTAATTGTTTCCAAACTGTGTCTGTAACAAGGCAGTAAAACGGCTAATCCAAACAAAACAGAAGTCATGGTCATGGACCCAATACATTCTTTCCTCAAATCAACTTCAGTCTGAAATACTAATTCCAAACAATGTCCTGTTTTTTTTTGTATTTTAAACCTTTCAATGTCAATTTTAAGTACCGCATTTTCCCGACTATAGAGCGCACAGGTGTACTGTATAAGCCACACCCACAAAATTTGGGAAAAAAGTATGTTTTTCCGTATATTAGCCGCAGAAATTAGTGAAATTAGTTATTTACACAGAAAGATTCTGTAAATGTTTATTTACTTAATTGTTTCCAAACGGTGTCTGTAAGGCAGTAAAACGGGTAATCCAAACAAAACAGAGGTCATGGTCATGGACCCACTACATTCTTTCCTCAAATCAACTTCAGTCTGAAATACTAATTCCAAACAATGTCCTGTTTTTATATATACAGTATATATATATATATATATATATATATATATATATGTATATATATATATATGTATACCAAATGTATACATAGCCTGTATATATATGTGCATATTATATATATGTGCATATTATATATATATATATATATATATATATATATATATATATATATATATATATATATATATATATATATATATATAATTCACATCATTGGATATTAAGAGTATGTGAAAGTTCGACTTCTACCTTGTTTACTTCCGTGAGGACCTCCTTACAGTTTTGTCATTGTTTACAAATATTAAGCAGCTTAACATGGAGAGTGTTTTGCTTTTTTTCCCCATTTAGATTTTTTTTTTTTATGGTGAATGGACTTTTTTTTTTAGGTTCAGTGTCTATGTCTGTCGACATTTGGTGTCGGTTGGATTTTTTTTTTTTTTTTTTTTTTTTTTCCATGACTAGGGGAGGTTGTTTGCATTGGCTCATATGAATAATCACTGCGCAGTCGGCGCATAATTAACTCATGCTGTCCGCTAGAAGGCAACAAAATAGCAGCGATGAAAATTGTTAGTGTCATGATCCGTTGTCTGTTTTGTTTAGTTATAGACTGCCTTGGTTTGTTTTCAGCACTACTGGGTTTGTGTTTTAGTTGCCATGGGGGCTGATTATTTTCACCTGCCTCTGATTAGTGTTCGGGACGCTCACCTGATCCCGGGCACTAATCAGAGAGCTATTTATTCCTGCCTTTTCGCCACACTCGGTCTGGCTGTCTCGTTTGCGCTACGCAACGAGTTACGGCGTGGCGTATTTGGATTTTGACTGATTTATTGAGGGTGCATGGGAGTTTGCCCAACCAGTCTACATGTGCTTTGTGGACTTGGAGAAGGCATTGGACCGTGTCCCCCAGGAAGGCCTGTGGGGAGTGCTCAGAGAGTATGGGGTATCGGACTGTCTGATTGTGGCGGTCCGCTCCCTGTATGATCAGTGCCAGAGCTTGGTCCGCATTGCCGGCAGTAAGTCGGACACGTTTCCAGTGAGGGTTGGACTCCGCCAAGGCTGCCCTTTTGTCACCCATTCTGTTCAGAACTTTTATGGACAGAATCTCTAGGCGCAGTCAAGGCGTTGGTGGCTGCAGGATTAGGTCTCTGTTTTTTGCAGATGATGTGGTCCTGATGGCTTCATCTGGCCAGGATCTTCAGCTCTCACTGGATCGGTTCGCAGCCGAGTGTGAAGGGACTGGGATGAGAATCAGCACCTCCAAGTCCGAGTCCATGGTTCTCGCCCGGGAAAGGGTGGAGTGCCATCTCCAAGTTGGGGAGAAGATCTTTCCCCAAGTGGAGGAGTTCAAGTACCTCGGAGTCTTGCTCACGAGTGAGGGAAGAGTGAATGGTGAGATCGACAGGCGGATCGGTGCGGCGTCTTCAGTAATGCGGACGCTGTATCGATCCGTTGTGGTGAAGAAGGAGCTGAGCCAGAAGGCAAAGCTCTCAATTTACCGGTCGATCTACGTTCCCATCCTCACCTATGGTCATGAGCTTTGGGTTATGACCAAAAGGACAAGATCACGGGTACATCCATCCATCCATCCATTTTCTACCGCTTATTCCCTTTGGGGTCGCGGGGGGCGCTGGAGCCTATCTCAGCTACAATCAAGCGGCCCAAATGAGTTTCCTCCACCGGGTGGCGGGGATCTCCCTTAGAGATAGCTCTCAATTTACCGGTCGACCTACGTTCCCATCCTCACCTATGGTCATGAGCTTTGGGTTATGACCGAAAGGACAAGATCACAGCTACAAGCGGCCCAAATGAGTTTCCTCCGCCGGGTGGCGGGGCTCTCCCTTAGAGATAGGGTGAGAAGCTCTGTCATCCGGGGGGAACTCAAAGTAAAGCCGCTGCTCCTCCACATGGAGAGAAGCCAGATGAGGTGGTTCGGGCATCTGGTCAGGATGCCACCCGAACGCCTCCCTAGGGAGGTGTTTAGGGCACGTCCGACCGGTAGGAAGTCACGGGGAAGACCCAGGACACATTGGGAAGACTATGTCTCCCGGCTGGCCTGGGAACGCCTCGGGATCCCCCCGGGAGGAGCTGGACGAAGTGGCTGGGGAGAGGGAAGTCTGGGCTTCTCACCTTAGGCTTAGGTCTTACCTGCACCTTGCTTCCGGAGTTCCGTCTGCATCCTGGGAAAGCGATCCGCCCAATAACATGCGACCCCGACGAATTGACCAATGTGTGTCGGCCAATAAAGATGATTCTGAGTCTGATTCCCTGAACTCCTTCATGTCTGCGCTCCTGCTTGAAGATTTCTTCATCCTTTGGTGCGGGAGCCGTACCAGCTTTGGAGTTGAATGACTGACAGCTGAGACAAGTAGTGGTGTGTAGTTTGTCTGCAGACGTTTAGAAGGAAGCGACTCCATCTCACTCTGGGTCACAGAGTTTGCGGCTTAGGTCTTACCTGCACCTTGTTTCCTGAGTTCCGTCTGCATCCTGGGAAAACGATCCGCCCAATAACATGCTACCCCGACGGGACGTGCTTTAGGTTAATTGTTAATATAAAAGAATTGACCAATGTGTGTGGGCCAATAAAGATGATTCTGAGTCTGATTCCCTGAACTCCTTCATGTCTGCACTCCTGCTTGAAGATTTCTTCATCCATTGGTGCGGGAGCCGTACCAGCTTTGGAGTTGAATGACTGACAGCTGAGACAAGTAGTGGTGTGTAGTTTGTCTGCAGACGTTTAGAAGGAAGCGACTCCATCTCACTCTGGGTCACAGAGTTTGCGGCTTAGGTCTTACCTGCACCTTGTTTCCTGAGTTCCGTCTGCATCCTGGGAAAACGATCCGCCCAATAACATGCTACCCCGACGGGACGTGCTTTAGGTTAATTGTTAATATAAAAGAATTGACCAATGTGTGTGGGCCAATAAAGATGATTCTGAGTCTGATTCCCTGAACTCCTTCATGTCTGCACTCCTGCTTGAAGATTTCTTCATCCATTGGTGCGGGAGCCGTACCAGCTTTGGAGTTGAATGACTGACAGCTGAGACAAGTAGTGGTGTGTAGTTTGTCTGCAGACGTTTAGAAGTCGCCACTCTGGGTCACAGAGTTTGCGGCGGATCAGGTCAAAGACGCGGGCGGAGAAACACACGTTCGAGGTATGCGCCGTCACTATTTATCTACTCCGTTATGCGCGGAGCGTGTAAAAGGGAAACAGGAAACAGGATATGATGTCATGCGGTCTGGCAAGGGCGTACAGCTCTTTTAGCTGTGGTTCTCGCGTCTCCACGCTTGGTGTTTGTTTGGGACACGTCTGTTTGGTCTTAGTGCTGAGCTGGTGTTGCTCTTCACACACACACACACACACACACACTCCTCCATAGTCTGAGCCATAGTCTGCTATCGGAATAGGATGAACTGCATCTGGCTGATGGATGGCGCTGGTTAGGTAGGGGGATCAGGACATGGATACAAGTATAAGACTCCCAAGTCGGAATGGAGAGGACGCCACTGACCGTACTTCAAAGGGGTTTAGCTGCAGATGTTTTCATAAGTGGTGTGTTTGTGTACCGTGTCAGCCGCGGTGGAGGTTAGTCGTCTGTGTGAGAAAGACAGATGTTCTCGCTACGTGTTCGTGCAGGGACGTCAAAGTGGTTCCCATTGAGGACCACATGTTCTGAACTTTTATGGACAGAATTTCTAGGCGCAGTCAGGGCGTTGAGGGGATCCAGTTTGGTGGCTGCAGGATTAGGTCTCTGCTTTTTGCAGATGATGTGGTCCTGATGGCTTCATCTGGCCAGGATCTTCAGCTCTCACTGGATCGGTTCGCAGCCGAGTGTGAAGCGACTGGGGTGGGAATCAGCACCTCCAAGTCCGAGTCCATGGTTCTCGCCCGTTAAAGGGTGGAGTGCCATCTCCAAGTTGGGGAGGAGATCTTGCCCCAAGTGGAGGAGTTCAAGTACCTCGGAGTCTTGCTCACGAGTGAGGGAAGAGTGAATGGTGAGATCGACAGGCGGATCGGTGCGGCGTCTTCAGTAATGCGGACGCTGTATCGATCCGTTGTGGTGAAGAAGGAGCTGAGCCAGAAGGCAAAGCTCTCAATTTACCGGTCGATCTACGTTCCCATCCTCACCTATGGTCATGAGCTTTGGGTTATGACCGAAAGGACAAGATCACGGCTACAAGCGGCCCAAATGAGTTTCCTCCGCCGACTGGCGGGTCTCTCCCTTAGAGATAGGGTGAGAAGCTCTGTCATCCGGGGGGATCTCAAAGTAAAGCCACTGCTCCTCCACATGGAGAGGAGCCAGATGAGGTGGTTCGGGCATCTGGTCAGGATGCCACCCGAACGCCTCCCTAGGGAGGTGTTTAGGGCACGTCCGACCGGTAGGAAGTCACGGGGAAGACCCAGGACACATTGGGAAGACTATGTCTCCCGGCTGGCCTGGGAACGCCTCGGGATCCCCCGGGAGGAGCTGGACGAAGTGGCTGGGGAGAGGGAAGTCTGGGCTTCTCACCTTAGGCTTAGGTCTTACCTGCACCTTGTTTCCTGAGTTCCGTCTGCATCCTGGGAAAGCGATCCGCCCAATAACATGCGACCCCGACGAATTGACCAATGTGTGTCGGCCAATAAAGATGATTCTGAGTCTGATTCCCTGAACTCCTTCATGTCTGCGCTCCTGCTTGAAGATTTCTTCATCCTTTGGTGCGGGAGCCGTACCAGCTTTGGAGTTGAATGACTGACAGCTGAGACAAGTAGTGGTGTGTAGTTTGTCTGCAGACGTTCAGAAGGAGGCGACTCCATCTCACTCTGGGTCACAGAGTTTGCGGCTTAGGTCTTACCTGCACCTTGTTTCCTGAGTTCCGTCTGCATCCTGGGAAAACGATCCGCCCAATAACATGCTACCCCGACGGGACGTGCTTTAGGTTAATTGTTAATATAAAAGAATTGACCAATGTGTGTCGGCCAATAAAGATGATTCTGAGTCTGATTCCCTGAACTCCTTCATGTCTGCGCTCCTGCTTGAAGATGTCTTCATCCATTGGTGCGGGAGCCGTACCAGCTTTGGAGTTGAATGACTGACAGCTGAGACAAGTAGTGGTGTGTAGTTTGTCTGCAGACGTTCAGGAGGCGACTCCATCTCACTCTGGGTCACAGAGTTTGCGGCGGATCAGGTCAAAGAAACACACGTTCGAGGTATGCGCCGTCACTATTTATCTACTCCGTTATGCGCGGAGCGTGTAAAAGGGAAACAGGAAACAGGATATGATGTCATGCGGTCTGGCAAGGGCGTCCAGCTCTTTTAGCTGTGGTTCTCGCGTCTCCACGCTTGGTGTTTGTTTGGGACACGTCTGTTTGGTCTTAGTGCTGAGCTGGTGTTGCTCTTCACACACACTCACAAACACACACACACACTCCTCCATAGTCTGAGCCATAGTCTGCTATCGGAATAGGATGAACTGCATCTGGTTGATGGATGGCGCTGGTTAGGTAGGGGGATCAGGGCATGGATACAAGTATTAGACTCCCAAGTCGGAATGGAGAGGACGCCACTGACCGTACGTCAAAGGGGTTTAGCTGCAGATGTTTTCATAAGTGGTGTGTTTGTGTACCGTGTCAGCCGCGGTGGAGGTTAGTCGTCTGTGTGAGAAAGACAGATATTCTCGCTACGTGTTCGTGCAGGTACGTCAAAGTGGTTCCCATTGAGGACCACATGTTCTGAACTTTTATGGACAGAATTTCTAGGCGCAGTCAGGGCGTTGAGGAGATCCGGTTTGGTGGCTGCAGGATTAGGTCTCTGCTTTTTGCAGATGATGTGGTCCTGATGGCTTCATCTGGCCAGGATCTTCAGTTCTCACTGGATCGGTTCGCAGCCGAGTGTGAAGCGACTGGGGTGGGAATCAGCACCTCCAAGTCCGAGTCCATGGTTCTCGCCCGTTAAAGGGTGGAGTGCCATCTCCAAGTTGGGGAGGAGATCTTGCCCCAAGTGGAGGAGTTCAAGTACCTCGGAGTCTTGTTCACGAGTAAGGGAAGAGTGAATGGTGAGATCGACAGGCGGATCGGTGCGGCGTCTTCAGTAATGCGGACGCTGTATCGATCCGTTCTGGTGAAGAAGGAGCTGAGCCGGAAGGCAAAGCTCTCAATTTACCGGTCGATCTACGTCCCCATCCTCACCTATGGTCATGAGCTTTGGGTTATGACCGAAAGGACAAGATCACGGGTACAAGCGGCCGAAATGAGTTTCCTCCGCCGGGTGGCGGGGCTCTCCCTTAGAGATAGGGTGAGAAGCTCTGTCATCCGGGGGGAACTCAAAGTAAAGCCGCTCCTCCTCCACATGGAGAGAAGCCAGATGAGGTGGTTCGGGCATCTGGTCAGGATGTCACCCGAACGCCTCCCTAGGGAGGTGTGTAGGGCACGTCCGACCGGTAGGAAGTCACGGGGAAGACCCAGGACACATTGGGAAGACTATGTCTCCCGGCTGGCCTGGGAACGCCTCGGGATCCCCCGGGAGGAGCTGGACCAAGTGGCTGGGGAGAGGGAAGTCTGGGCTTCTCACCTTAGGCTTAGGTCTTACCTGCACCTTGCTTCCGGAGTTTCGTCTGCATCCTGGGAAAACGATCCCGCCTTCCGACCGAATGCAGCTGAGATAGGCTGAATCAAAATGTTGCATGGATGATGTTTGACAGACCATCTTCAAACCGCTTTCTGACAGTCTCTTCAAGATGCGTCGTTTTGTGGGCGGGTCTTATTTACGTGCCTCCACTTCGACAGCGTCATCTTTGTTGTAGCGGTGTAGCGTGCAAGGACGGGAGTGGAAGAAGTGTCCAAAGATGGAGCTAACTGTTTTAATGACACTCAGACTTTACTTCAATCAATAACGGAGCAGCATCTCCTCACCCGTGGCTCACAAGTGCAACAACAACGCCCGAAATGTGTCCCGTGACCGGAACTCTCTAATAACTAAAGTTCCTTTGGGTGAATAATGTAAACTCACTACACCGGTATGTTTTAGTGCTTTCATGGCGAGTTCACTGACAGATATAAGTAAGAACTTTACACTACTTTATATTAGAAATGGCAACAGCGGAGGATGAATGTCCCATTTTTCAGGACTTATGCAGATCCCTAATACAGATCAGCAGGATCTGTATTTGAAACAAAACAGCAGATAATATGTCTTACCTTATACACACACCATAATAATACTCCTATGTTGAAGCACAGTACAATCCATCAAGCGGTGTGGCTTCATAGCTTACCAAAGTCCTACTAAAACATTTTGATAGATTTTTGAGCGCCGTGTGTAATGTTCTATATTTTCAATGAAACATATAACATGTTGGTGTTGTTTACTTGAGTCATATTGCAGTCTACACGTATCTCTTATGTGTGACTGCCATCATATTGCAGTCTGCACGTATCTCTTATGTGTGACTGTCATCATATTGCAGTCTACATGTATCTCTTATGTGTGACTACCATCATATTGCAGTTGACACGTATCTCTTATGTGTGACTGCCATCATATTGCAGTCTATACGTATCTCTTATGTGTGACTGCCATCATATTGCAGTCTACACGTATCTCTTATGTGTGACTGCCATCATATGGCAGTCTACACGTATCTCTTATGTGTGACTGTCATCATATTGCAGTCTGCATGTATCTCTTATGTGTGACTGCCGCATCATATTGCAGTCTACACGTATCTCTTATGTGTGACTGCTATCATATTGCAGTCCACACGTATCTCTTGTGTGTGACTCCCATCATATTGCAGTCTACACAAATCTCTTATGTGTGACTGCCATCATATTGCAGTCTACACGTATCTCTTATGTGTGACTGCCATCATATTGCAGTCTACACGTATCTCTTATGTGTGACTGCCATCATATTGCAGTCTACACGTATCTCTTATGTGTGACTGCCATCATATTGCAGTCTACACGTATCTCTTATGTGTGATTGCCATCATATTGCAGTCTACATGTATCTCTTATGTGTGACTGCCATCATATTGCAGTCGACACGTATCTCTTATGTGTGACTGCCATCATATTGCAGTCTACAGGTATCTCTTATGTGTGACTGCCATCATATGGCAGTCTACACATATCTCTTATGTGTGACTGCCATCATATTGCAGTCTACACGTATCTCTTATGTGTGACTGCCATCATATTGCAGTCTACAAGTATCTCTTATGTGTGACTGCCATCATATTGCAGTCTACACGTATCTCTTATGTGTGACTGCCATCATATTGCAGTCTACACGTATCTCTTATGCGTGACTGCCGTCATATTGCAGTCTACACAAATCTCTTATGTGTGACTGCCATCATATCGCAGTCTACACGTATCTCTTGTGTGTGACTGCCATCATATTGCAGTCTATACATATCTCTTATGTGTGACTACCATCATATTGCAGTTGACACGTGTCTCTTATGTGTGACTGCCATCATATTGCAGTCTACACGTATCTCTTATGTGTGACTGCCATCATATCGCAGTCTACACGTATCTCTTATGTGTGACTGCCATCATATGGCAGTCCACACGTATCTCTTATGTGTGACTGCCATCATATCGCAGTCTACACGTATCTCTTATGTGTGACTGCCATCATATTGCAGTTTGCACGTATCTCTTATGTGTGACTGTCATCATATTGCAGTCTACACGTATCTCTTATGTGTGACTGCCATCATATGGCAGTCCACACGTATCTCTTATGTGTGACTGCCATCATATCGCAGTCGACACGTATCTCTTATGTGTGACTGCCATCATATTGCAGTCTACTCAAATCTCTTATGTGTGACAGCCATCATATAGCAGTCTACACGTATCTCTTATGTGTGACTGCCATCATATTGCAGTCTACACGTATCTCTTATGTGTGACTGCCATCATATTGCAGTTTGCACGTATCTCTTATGTGTGACTGTCATCATATTGCAGTCTACATGTATCTCTTATGTGTGACTGCCATCATATGGCAGTCTACACATATTTCTTATGTGTGACTGCCATCATATTGCAGTCTACACGTATCTCTTATGTGTGACTCCCATCATATTGCAGTCTACTCAAATCTCTTATGTGTGACTGCCATCATATCGCAGTCTACACGTATCTCTTATGTGTGACTGCCATCATATTGCAGTCTACTCGTATCTCTTATGTGTGACTGCCATCATATTGCAGTCTACACGTATCTCTTATGTGTGACTGCCATCATATGGCAGTCTACACGTATCTCTTATGTGTGACTGCCATCATATGGCAGTCTACACGTATCTCTTATGTGTGACTGCCATCATATTGCAGTCTACACGTATCTCTTATGTGTGACTGCCATCATATTGCAGTCTACACGTATCTCTTATGTGTGACTGCCATCATATCGCAATCTACACGTATCTCTTATGTGTGACTGCCATCATATTGCAGTTTGCACGTATCTCTTATGTGTGACTGCCATCATATCGCAGTCTACACGTATCTCTTATGTGTGACTGCCATCATATCGCAGTTTGCACGTATCTCTTATGTGTGATTGCCATCATATTGCAGTCTACACGTATCTCTTATGTGTGACTGCCATCATATGGCAGTCTACACGTATCTCTTATGTGTGACTGCCATCATATTGCAGTCTACACGTATCTCTTATGTGTGACTGCCATCATATTGCAGTCGACACGTATCTCTTATGTGTGACTGCCATCATATGGCAGTCTACACGTATCTCTTATGTGTGACTGCCATCATATTGCAGTTTGCACGTATCTCTTATGTGTGACTGCCATCATATTGCAGTTTGCACGTATCTCTTATGTGTGATTGCCATCATATTGCAGTCTACACGTATCTCTTATGTGTAACTGCCATTATATGGCAGTCTACACGTATCTCTTATGTGTGACTGCCATCATATTGCAGTCTACACGTATCTCTTATGTGTGACTGCCATCATATTGCAGTCTACACGTATCTCTTATGTGTGACTGCCATCATATTGCAGTCTACACGTATCTCTTATGTGTGACTGCCATCATATTGCAGTCTACATGTATCTCTTATGTGTGACTGCCATCATATCGCAGTCTACACGTATCTCTTATGTGTGACTGCCATTATATCGCAGTCTACACGTATCTCTTATGTGTGACTGCCATCATATTGCAGTCTACACGTATCTCTTATGTGTGACTGCCATCATATGGCAGTCTACACGTATCTCTTATGTGTGACTGCCATCATATTGCAGTTTACACGTATCTCTTATGTGTGACTGCCATCATATTGCAGTCTACACGTATCTCTTATGTGTGACTGCCATCATATTGCAGTCGACACGTATCTCTTATGTGTGACTGCCATCATATTGCAGTTTGCACGTATCTCTTATGTGTGACTGCCATCATATTGCAGTCTACACGTATCTCTTATGTGTGACTGCCATCATATTGCAGTCGACACGTATCTCTTATGTGTGACTGCCATCATATTGCAGTTTGCACGTATCTCTTATGTGTGACTGTCATCATATTGCAGTCTACACGTATCTCTTATGTGTGACTGCCATCATATCGCCGTCTACAAGTATCTCTTATGTGTGACTGCCATCATATCGCCGTCTACAAGTATCTCTTATGTGTGACTGCCATCATATCGCAGTCTACATGTATCTCTTATGTGTGACTGTCATCATATTGCAGTCTACACGTATCTCTTATGTTTGACTGCCATCTACTGGTCACACTCATAATTTCGCCATGTACCAAATAAAATAGCCTTGAGGTCGGTAAGCACAACCAAAATGATTCCGTACATTAGGCGCACCGGGTTATAAGGCGCACTGTCGAGTTTTGAGAAAATGAAATGGTTTTAAGTGCGCCTTATAGTCCGAAAAATACGGTACTTACCATTTCTTCAAAGGTATTTTGTATAAAAACGCCACACCTTTTAATATAAGGTAAGAAATACAAGAGTGTGTGTGTGTGTGTGTGTGTGCGTGTGCGTGTGTGTGTGTGTGTGTGTGTGTGTGTGTGTGTGTGTGTGTGTGTGTGCATTGGGCCACCCCAAGCCTCAACAGCGTCATAGAAGTTGATCAGATGACGGTGTGGTGCAACGTATCATTACTGAGCATCCATCCATTGCCATCCATCCTGTGTGCAGGCGTGTGAGCATCACCAGCAGATGTATCCTCCCTGGCCTATAATTACCAGTGTAAACATTGGGATGATGTCATGTTCATGCAGACCGCTGACTAATCTGTCTCTGGGCTGAAAAGAGATGTAATGATCTGCAAGAGCTTTGTTTTGTTTTGTTTCCCCCAGTTAATGACGCCATCGCCGCAAGAGTGGTGACTTACGTACGGAGACAACTTTGTACGCTCAGAGCTGAATGGCTGAAAAGTAGATTTCATGCAGGAAAGGTTACGCATTTGAATCTGGAAATTAGCTTTAGTGTGTCAGGTTCAAACACTGATGACATCTATTAAACAGACAAGAAGCAAGGAATCATGCAGAGACAGAGTTCCATTTAGCTCATGAGGAGAACGCATGGAGCTGCACACTTAGTCACAGTCTCGCCCAAGGTACAGCTCCCACGTCCCTCTACTTATTCAGGAGTTACCCAGTCAACATCACTGAGGAGTGGTCACACACATCATGCAAAGCAGCTCCAGTACGCACAATACGTGACGGAATGTGCTGGGGCCTTGTGATTTCGCTTTGTCTCTGCTTCGTCTTCGTTGAGGTCCTTGAAGTCCTTGGCTGTTTGCGGGCTAAAACAAAGATAACATCTGCGGCTGAGGCCACCCCTCAGACAAGACGTTTTGTCCTTGCACAGATAGAAAAAGTACAGCTTGAGCACAATAGCTAATAACTATAGCAACGGACTTTAAGCATACTAAAGTTGTGTGATAATTTACACATAATTATGTCTAGGATTGCAAAGGGGTGGAAAGTTACCGGTAAATTTCCGGAAATTTACCACGGGGAAGTTGAGCTCGGGAAGTTTGGAAATGTTGACAATTTTTTTGATTATGTCATATCTGTATTTTCCCGTTAATTCCCATATATTCCCATTAATTCCCATATATTCCCGTTAATTCTCGTTAATTCCCATATATTCCCGTTAATTCTGGTTAATTCCCATATATTCCCGTTAATTTTCGTTAATTCCCATATATTCCCGTTAATTTTCATATATTCCCGTTAATTCCCATATATTCCTGTTAATTCCCATATAGTCCTGTTAATTCTCGTTAATTCCCATATATTCCCGTTATTTCCCGTATATTCCCGTCAATTTCCATATATTCCCATATATTCCCATTAATTCCCATATATTCCCGTTAATTCTCGTTAATTCCCATATATTCCCGTTAATTCTGGTTAATTCCCACATATTCCCGTTAATTTTCGTTAATTCCCATATATTCCCGTTAATTTTCATATATTCCCGTTAATTCCCATATATTCCTGTTAATTCCCATATAGTCCTGTTAATTCTCGTTTATTCCCATATATTCCCGTTATTTCCCGTATATTCCCGTCAATTTCCATATATTCCCCTTAATTCCTATATTTTCCCGTTAATTCCCATATATTCCCATTAATTCCCATATATTCCCGTTAATTCTTGTTAATTCCCATATATTCCCGTTAATTCTCGTTAATTCCCATATTTTCCCGTATATTCCCGTTAAATCCCATTAATTCCCAAATATTCCCGTTAATTCCTATATTTTCCCGTTAATTCCCATATATTCCCATATATTCCCGTTAATTCTCGTTAATTCCCATATTTCCCGTTAATTCTCGTTAATTCCCATATATTCCCATATATTCCCGTTAATTCTCGTTAATTCCCATATATTCCCATATATTCCCGTTAATTTTCGTTAATTCCCATATATTCCCGTTATTTCCCGTATATTCCTGTCAATTCTCATATATTCCCGTTAATTCCTATATTTTCCCGTTAATTCCCATATATTCCCGTTAATTCTCGTTAATTCCCATATATTCCCGTTAATTCTTGTTAATTCCCATATATTCCTGTTAATTTTCGTTAATTCCCATATATTCCCATTATTTCCCGTATATTCCCGTCAATTCCCATATATTCCCGTTAATTCCTATATTTTCCCGTTAATTCCCATATATTCCCATTAATTCCCATATATTCCCGTTAATTCTCTTTAATTCCCATATATTCCCGTTAATTCTCGTTAATTCCCATATATTCCCGTTAATTTTAATATATTCCCGTTAATTCCTGTTAATTCCCATATATTCCCGTTAATTCTTGTTAATTCCCATATTTTCCTGTATATTCCCGTTAAATCCCATTAATTCCCAAATATTCCCGTTAATTCCTATATTTTCCCGTTAATTCCCATATATTCCCATATATTCCTGTTAATTGTCATTAATTCCCATATATTCCCGTTAATTCTCGTTAATTCCCATATTTTCCCGTTAATTCCCGTTAATTCCCATATATTCCCGTTAATTCTCGTTAATTCCCATATATTCCCGTTAATTTTCATATATTCCCGTTAATTCCTGTTAATTCCCATATATTCCCGTTAATTCTTGTTAATTCCCATATTTTCCCGTATATTCCCGTTAAATCCCATTAATTCCCATTAATTCCCAAATATTCCCGTTAATTCCTATATTTTCCTGTTAATTCCCATATATTCCCATATATTCCTGTTAATTCTCGTTAATTCCCATATATTCCCGTTAATTCTCGTTAATTCCCATATATTCCCGTTAATTCCCATATATTCCCGTTAATTCTCGTTAATTCCCATATATTCCCGTTAATTCCCATATATTCCCGTTAATTCCCATATATTCCCTTTACTTCCCATATATTCCCGTTAATTCCCATATATTCCCTTTACTTCCCATATATTCCCGTTAATTCCCATATATTCGTGTTAATTCCCATATATTCCCATTAATTCCCATTCATTCCCAAAATATTTTATATGATATATTTGTTTGTGTATTTTCTGGGGTTGATCAGTCCAAGTGACTCCAGGCCCAAGTTGTCCGGCAGGCTCAAGCGTGCAGAAAATGTACGTAGTGATGAGTGGTGTTGTGCGACGTGCACGGCCCATCGATGCACTCGCTTGACTTTATCTGCCCAAAAAAAAAAAGAAGAAGTTCCTCCTCTGATAAAGGGTTGAGGGGGAATGTCGCAATGCAGCAAAGACACACACGTCTTGCCAGCCTGGTCACCAGACATTGGGGACACCCTACAAAGTGTCCGGTTCTCGGTGCGGTAACCAAGGCAACCATCTTACCTGCCATTTAAAGTGTGTGTGAAGCGTGAGGACAAATGGGAAACGTGCACACACACACACACACACACACACACACACGCACGCCACATCTGCCATTCATCAGCCCAGTCAATATTAGTTTAGAGGACAGAGAGTGAAAGAAGTGTCCTCAAGTCTGCTGCATATTCTTGCTTTTAAAGGGGAAGTGCTCTTATTTTGGAACCTTTCTCAATCATTATGAAAAACACACGTTTTTTTTTTAGGGTTTTAAACATAAAAAGCTAAGGAAAGTCACCGTTGTAGCCCTCAAAAGTCTCTGAAACTACTTCAAAACCCTCCAGCAACGTTTTATATACACACTGCAAGTATATATATATAATGTAGTAACACACACCTTCATAACAATATGTAATATGTACAATATACACACTGCAAGTATATATATATATATATATATATATATTGTAGTAACTTCATATTGCACCACACATTTTCAATGACTGGACTACAGGCAGGCCAGTCTAGTACCCGCACTCTTTTACTGCGAAGCCACGCTGTTGTAACACGTGGCTTGGCATTATCTTGCTGAAATAAGCAGGGGCGTCCATGATAACGTTGCTTGGATGGCAACATATGTTGCTCCAAAAGCTGTATGTACCTTTCAGCATTAATGGTGCCTTCACAGATGTGTAAGTTACCCATGTCTTGGCCACTAATACACCCCCCCATACCATCACACATGCTGCCTTTTTACACTTTCACCCTAGAACAATCCAGATGGTTCTTTTCCTCTTTGGTCACGACGTCCACAGTTTCCAAAAACAATTTGAAATGTGGACTCGTCAGACCACAGAACACTTTTCCACTTTGTATCAGTCCATCTTAGATGAGCTCGGGCCCAGCGAAGCCGGCAGCGTTTCTGGGTGTTGTTGATAAATGGCTTTCTTTGCGTAGTAGAGTTTTAACTTGCACTTACAGATGTAGCGACCAACTGTATTTAGTGACAGTGGTTTTCTGAAGTGTTCCTGAGCCCATGTGGTGATATCCTTTACACACTGATGTCGCTTTTTGATGCAGTACCTCCTCAGGTGTGTAATATCATGGCTTACGTGCAGTAATTTCTCCAGATTTTCTGAACCGTTTGATGATATTACGGAGCGTAGATGGTAAATTCCTTGCAATAGCTTCTTGAGAAATGTTGTTCTTAAACAATTTGCTCAGGCATTTGTTGACAAAGTGGTGACCCTCGCCCCCCGTCCTTGTTTGTGAACGACTGAGCATTTCATGCTTCTATACCCAATCATGGCACCCACCTGTTCCTAATTAGCCTGTTCACCTGTGGGATGTTCCAAATAAGTCTTTGATGAGCATTCCTCAACTTTCTCACTCTTTTTTGCCACTTGTGCCAGCTTTTTTGAAACATGTTGCAGGCATCAAATTCCAAATAAGCTAATATTTGCAAAAAATAACAACGTTTCTCAGTGTGAACATGAAATATCTTGTCTTTGCAGTCTATTCAATTGAATATAAGTTGAAAATGATTCTCTTTTTATTGACCATTTACACAACGTGACAACTTCACTAGTTTTGGCTTTTGTACTATGTGCAATATACACAATATAAACTATATATAAATGATTTGTCACCTTCTTGAGACCTGAGAAAAATGCCTCCCTCTTTAGGACCAGCCTTTCTAGATATATAAAGAAGTGTATTTACAACATTAATAATATATACATACTATGCACATATAAAAAAGCTTCTTGTGAAAATTTCACAAGAAAAAGGTCACAATTTCACAAGAAAAACTTGGAATGTTGGCAGTATTATAATAAAAGTCGTCATTTTACTCAACGCAAGTCAAGGTTTTACAAGAAAAACGGAACATTTGTGCAATATTATGATAAAAGTTGGAATTTTACTCAATAACAGTCGCAATTTTACAAGAAAAAGCTTAACATTTTGGCAATTTTGTGAAAAGGGTCGTACTTTTACTCGACAAGTCACAATTTTATCAAATAAAACTTTACAATTTTGGCATTATTGTAATAATAATCTGAATTTTACTTGGCAAAATGATGACAAAAGTCATCATTTTGCTCAAAACAATGTCACTGTTTTACAAGAACGACAAAAAAATTGTGATGAAAGTCAGAATTTCATAAAACAAACATTAAAAAGTAAAGTTTTACATAAAAAAAGTCATAATTTTACGAGAAAATATTGCAATGTTACAGAAACAGAAAGAATATGAGACATTTTTCCCAATTTTATAAGAAAAAAGTCGACACATTAGTTAATTTTTTAGTTTTTTAGTTTCTTGTTTCATGATTTTGCTCAAAACAATGTCACTGTTTTACAAGAACAACAACAACAAAAAAGGGCAATATTGTGATGAAAGTTAGAATTTTGTACGTCAAATGTCGCCATTTTGCAATAAAAAGTCATCATTTTACGAGAAAATATTGCCCACCTGTTCCCAATTAGCCTGTTCACCTGTGGGATGTTCCAAATAAGTCTTTGACGAGCATTCCTCACTTTTCTCACTCTTTTTTGCCACTTGTGCCAGCTTTTTTTAAACATGCTGCAGGCATCAAATTCCAAATGAGCGAATATTTGCAAAAAAATAAGAAAGTTTCTCAGTGTGAACATGAAATATCTTGTCTTTGCAGTCTATTCAATTGAATATAAGTTGAAAATGATTCTCTTTTTATTTACCATTTACACAACGTGACAACTTCACTAGTTTTGGCTTTTGTACTATGTGCAATATACACAATATAAACTATATATAAATGATTTGTCACCTTCTTGAGACCTGAGAAAAACACCTACCTCTTTAGGACCAGCCTTTCTAGATATATAAAGAAGTGTATTTACAACATTAATAATATATACATACTATGCACATATAAAAAAGCTTCTTGTGAAAATTTCACAAGAAAAAGGTCACAATTTCACAAGAAAAACTTGGAATGTTGGCAGTATTATAATAAAAGTCGTCATTTTACTCAACGCAAGTCAAGGTTTTACAAGAAAAACGGAACATTTGTGCAATATTATGATAAAAGTTGGAATTTTACTCAATAACAGTCGCAATTTTACAAGAAAAAGCTTAACATTTTGGCAATTTTGTGAAAAGGGTCGTACTTTTTCTCGACAAGTCACAATTTTATCAAATAAAACTTTACAATTTTGGCATTATTGTAATAATAATCTGAATTTTACTTGGCAAAATGATGACAAAAGTCATCATTTTGCTCAAAACAATGTCACTGTTTTACAAGAACGACAAAAAAATTGTGATGAAAGTCAGAATTTCATAAAGCAAACATTAAAAAGTAAAATTTTACATAAAAAAAGTCAGAATTTTACGAGAAAATATTGCAATGTTACAGAAACAGAAAGAATATGAGACATTTTTCCCAATTTTATAAGAAAAAAGTCGACACATTGGTTAATTTTTTAGTTTTTTAGTTTCTTGTTTCATGATTTTGCTCAAAACAATGTCACTGTTTTACAAGAACAACAACAAAAAAATGGGCAATATTGTGATGAAAGTTAGAATTTTGTACGTCAAATGTCGCCATTTTGCAATAAAAAGTCATCATTTTACGAGAAAATGTTGCAATGTTAGAGAAACAGAAAGAATATGAGAAATTGTTCCCATTTTTATAAGAAAAAAGTCGACACATTGTGAGAAAAAGACTGCTTTTCGTTCATTTATTTATTTTATTTATTTTTTGGTTTGTAATTGTTTTTTAATCTTCATTATTTACGTCAAGTTATTACAGTATGTCTCTATAAACATTTTTTTTTTTTTTATTAATTGTGGCCAAATGTTGACATACTTTTATTTTATTTTTTTTAAATTATTATTATTAATTGTGGCCAAAGGGGGCGAATTTCAATTTCTTACACACACTTGTTATTTCATATGTTGACCAGAGGGGGAGCCCTTCAAATTTTGTCACACACTTTTTATTTCATATGTTGAAATACTTTTATTATTGTTATTTTTTGTATTATTATTAATTGTGGCCAGAGGGTGTGCATTTCAATTTCTTACACACACTTGTTATTTCATATGTTGACCAGAGGGGGGCGCACTTCAAATTTTGACACACACTTGTTATTTCATATGTTGACATACTTTATTATTATTTGTGGCCAAAGGGGGCGCATTTCAATTTCTTACACACACTTATTTCATATGTTGACCAGAGGGGGAGCACTTCAAATTTTGTCACACACTTGTTATTTCATATGTTGACATACTTTTATTATTATTTTTTTATTATTATTAATTGTGGCCAAAGGGGGCGCATTTCAATTTCTTACACACGCGTGTTATTTCATATGTTGGCCAGAGGGGGAGCACTTCACATTTTGTCACACACTTGTTATTTCATATGTTGAAATACTTTTATTTATTTATTTATTTATTATTATTAATTGTGGCCAAAGGGGGCGCATTTCAATTTCTTACACACACTTGTTATTTCATATGTTGGCCAGAGGGGGGCGCACTTCAAATTTTGACACACACTTGTTATTTCATATGTTGACATACTTTATTATTAATTGTGGCCAAAGGGGGCGCATTTCAATTTCTTACACACACTTATTTCATATGTTGACCAGAGGGGGAGCACTTCAAATTTTGTCACACACTTGTTATTTCATATGTTGACATACTTTTATTATTATTTTTTTATTATTATTAATTGTGGCCAAAGGGGGCGCATTTCAATTTCTTACACACGCGTGTTATTTCATATGTTGGCCAGAGGGGGAGCACTTCACATTTTGTCACACACTTGTTATTTCATATGTTGAAATACTTTTATTTATTTATTTATTTATTATTATTAATTGTGGCCAAAGGGGGCGCATTTCAATTTCTTACACACACTTGTTATTTCATATGTTGGCCAGAGGGGGGCGCACTTCAAATTTTGACACACACTTGTTATTTCATATGTTGACATACTTTATTATTAATTGTGGCCAAAGGGGGCGCATTTCAATTTCTTACACACACTTGTTATTTCATATGTTGACCAGAGGGGGAGCACTTCAAATTTTGTCACACACTTTTTATTTCATATGTTGACATACTTTTATTTTATTTTTTTTATTATTATTAATTGTGGCCAAAGGGGGCACATTTCAACTTCTTACACACACGTGTTATTTCATATGTTGGCCAGAGGGGGAGCCCTTCAAATTTTGTCACACACTTTTTATTTCATATGTTGAAATACTTTTATTATTGTTATTTTTTGTATTATTATTAATTGTGGCCAGAGGGGGCGCATTTCAATTTCTTACACACATTTGTTATTTCATATGTTGACCAGAGGGGGGCGCACTTCAAATTTTGACACACACTTGTTATTTCATATGTTGACATACTTTATTATTAATTGTGGCCAAAGGGGGCGCATTTCAATTTCTTACACACATTTGTTATTTCATATGTTGGCCAGAGGGGGAGCACTTCAAATTTTGTCACACACTTGTTATTTCATATGTTGACATACTTTATTATTAATTGTGGCCAAAGGGGGCGCATTTCAATTTCTTACACACGCGTGTTATTTCATATGTTGGCCAGAGGGGGAGCACTTCAAATTTTGTCACACACTTGTTATTTCATATGTTGACATACTTTTATTATTATTAATTGTGGCCAGAGGGGGCGCATTTCAATTTCTTACACACATTTGTTATTTCATATGTTGGCCAGAGGGGGTGCACTTCAAATTTTGACACACACTTGTTATTTCATATGTTGACATGCTTTTATTATTATTTTTTTATTATTATTAATTGTGGCCAAAGGGGGCGCATTTCAATTTCTTACACACGCGTGTTATTTCATATGTTGGCCAGAGGGGGAGCACTTCAAATTTTGACACACACCTTTTATTTCATATGTTGAAATACTTTTATTATTGTTATTTTTTGTATTATTATTAATTGTGGCCAGAGGGGGCGCATTTCAATTTCTTACACACATTTGTTATTTCATATGTTGACCAGAGGGGGGCGCACTTCAAATTTTGACACACACTTGTTATTTCATATGTTGACATACTTTTATTATTAATTGTGGCCAAAGGGGGCGCATTTCAACTTCTTATACACACGTGTTATTTCATATGTTGGCCAGAGGGGGAGCACTTCAAATTTTGACACACACTTGTTATTTCATATGTTGAAATACTTTTATTTATTTATTTATTTATTATTATTAATTGTGGCCAAAGGGGGCGCATTTCAATTTCTTACACACACTTGTTATTTCATATGTTGACCAGAGGGGGGCGCACTTCAAATTTTGACACACACTTGTTATTTCATATGTTGACATACTTTATTATTAATTGTGGCCAAAGGGGGCGCATTTCAATTTCTTACACACACTTGTTATTACATATGTTGGCCAGAGGGGGAGCACTTCAAATTTTGTCACACACTTTTTATTTCATATGTTGACATACTTTTATTTTATTTTTTTAATTATTATTAATTGTGGCCAAAGGGGGCACATTTCAACTTCTTACACACACGTGTTATTTCATATGTTGGCCAGAGGGGGAGCACTTCACATTTTGTCACACACTTTTTATTTCATATGTTGAAATACTTTTATTATTGTTATTTTTTTTATTATTATTAATTGTGGCCAAAGGGGGCGCATTTCAATTTCTTACACACATTTGTTATTTCATATGTTGACCAGAGGGGGGCGCACTTCAAATTTTGACACACACTTGTTATTTCATATGTTGACATACTTTATTATTAATTGTGGCCAAAGGGGGCGCATTTCAATTTCTTACACACATTTGTTATTTCATATGTTGACCAGAGGGGGGCGCACTTCAAATTTTGACACACACTTGTTATTTCATATGTTGACATACTTTTATTATTTTTATTTTTTTTTATTATTAATTGTGGCCAAAGGGGGCGCATTTCAATTTCTTACACACACTTGTTATTTCATATGTTGACCAGAGGGGGGCGCACTTCAAATTTTGACACACACTTGTTATTTCATATGTTGACATACTTTATTATTAATTGTGGCCAAAGGGGGCGCATTTCAATTTCTTACACACACTTGTTATTTCATATGTTGACCAGAGGGGGGCGCACTTCAAATTTTGACACACACTTGTTATTTCATATGTTGACATACTTTATTATTAATTGTGGCCAAAGGGGGCGCATTTCAATTTCTTACACACATTTGTTATTTCATATGTTGACCAGAGGGGGAGCACTTCACATTTTGTCACACACTTGTTATTTCATATGTTAACATACTTTTATTTTATTTTTTTTATTATTATTAATTGTTGCCAAAGGGGGCGCATTTCAATTTCTTACACACACTTGTTATTTCATATGTTGGCCAGAGGGGGAGCACTTCAAATTTTGACACACACTTGTTATTTTATATGTTGAAATACTTTAATTTATTTATTTATTTATTATTATTAATTGTGGCCAAAGGGGGCGCATTTCAATTTCTTACACACACTTGTTATTTCATATGTTGACCAGAGGGGGGCGCACTTCAAATTTTGACACACACTTGTTATTTCATATGTTGACATACTTTATTATTAATTGTGGCCAAAGGGGGCGCATTTCAATTTCTTACACACGTTTGTTATTTCATATGTTGGCCAGAGGGGGAGCACTTCAAATTTTGTCACACACTTGTTATTTCATATGTTGACATACTTTTATTTATTTATTTTTATTATTATTAATTGTGGCCAAAGGGGGCACATTTCAACTTCTTACACACACGTGTTATTTCATATGTTAGCCAGAGGGGGAGCACTTCAAATTTTGTCACACACTTTTTATTTCATATGTTGACATACTTTTATTATTTATTTTTTTTTATTATTAATTGTGGCCAAAGGGGGCGCATTTCAATTTCTTACACACATTTGTTATTTCATATGTTGACCAGAGGGGGGCGCACTTCAAATTTTGACACACACTTGTTATTTCATATGTTGACATACTTTATTATTAATTGTGGCCAAAGGGGGCGCATTTCAATTTCTTACACACATTTGTTATTTCATATGTTGACCAGAGGGGGGCGCACTTCAAATTTTGACACACACTTGTTATTTCATATGTCGACATACTTTATTATTAATTGTGGCCAAAGGGGGCGCATTTCAATTTCTTACACACATTTGTTATTTCATATGTTGACCAGAGGGGGCGCACTTCAAATTTTGACACACACTTTTTATTTCATATGTTGACATACTTTTATTATTTTATTTTTTTTATTATTAATTGTGGCCAAAGGGGGCGCATTTCAATTTCTTACACACGCGTGTTATTTCATATGTTGGCCAGAGGGGGAGCACTTCAAATTTTGACACACACTTGTTATTTCATATGTTGAAATACTTTTATTTATTTATTTATTTATTATTATTAATTGTGGCCAAAGGGGGCGCATTTCAATTTCTTACACACACTTGTTATTTCATATGTTGACCAGAGGGGGGCGCACTTCACATTTTGTCACACACTTGTTATTTCATATGTTGAAATACTTTTATTTATTTATTTATTTATTATTATTAATTGTGGCCAAAGGGGGCGCATTTCAATTTCTTACACACACTTGTTATTTCATATGTTGACCAGAGGGGTGCGCACTTCAAATTTTGACACACACTTGTTATTTCATATGTTGACATACTTTATTATTAATTGTGGCCAAAGGGGGCGCATTTCAATTTCTTACACACATTTGTTATTTCATATGTTGGCCAGAGGGGGAGCACTTCAAATTTTGTCACACACTTGTTATTTCATATGTTGACATACTTTATTATTAATTGTGGCCAAAGGGGGCGCATTTCAATTTCTTACACACACTTGTTATTTCATATGTTGACCAGAGGGGGGTGCACTTCAAATTTTGTCACACACTTGTTATTTCATATGTTGACATACTTTTATTATTATTTTTTTATTATTATTAATTGTGGCCAAAGGGGGCGCATTTCAATTTCTTACACACGCGTGTTATTTCATATGTTGGCCAGAGGGGGAGCACTTCACATTTTGACACACACTTGTTATTTCATATGTTGAAATACTTTTATTTATTTATTTATTTATTATTATTAATTGTGGCCAGAGGGGGCGCATTTCAATTTCTTACACACATTTGTTATTTCATATGTTGACCAGAGGGGGGCGCACTTCAAATTTTGACACACACTTGTTATTTCATATGTTGACATACTTTATTATTAATTGTGGCCAAAGGGGGCGCATTTCAATTTCTTACACACATTTGTTATTTCATATGTTGACCAGAGGGGGGCGCACTTCAAATTTTAACACACACTTGTTATTTCATATGTTGACATATGTTAATGCCTCCTTTTTGGGACCACCCTCATTTTGATAGATGTCACCAGCAGGTGGAAGATACTTTTCCTTCTTCGTGTCTCAAGAAGGGTAGACATACAAGAACACACACACACACACACACACACACACACACACACACACACACACACACACACACACACACACACAGTTGCATCCTATACATTAGCCCCAACATTTTTACTCTTTCCAGCTCTGCCATTCACACATTCTCCGACCTAATAGGATTAAGGTCTGCCAAAGGGCTTTGAACAAGATGATTAGTATACAGCTCTGCCAACTTCGACCCGCACTCTGACACACACACACACACACACACACACACACACACACACACACACACACACACACGGGAACTCCTGGTTGGTCCCACAAGGGAAGCATCTCGTGGCAGTGAGGATGCGGACAAAAGATGGACTAGAAACTGTACAACAGTAAACACGCCAGCCTCGCTTTCCGTGTGTGTGTGTGTGTGTGTGTGTGTGTGTGTGTGTGTGTGTGTGTGTGTGTGTGTGTGTGTGTGTGTGTGTGTGTGTGTGTTCTTGTATTTCTAGCCTTCTTCTTGAGACATGAAGAAGGAAAAGCATCTTCCATATGAGGAGGTGTGAACAAGTGATGACATAAATCAATAACATTGCATCTAATAGACAATGTCTCATTTGCACCCAAAAAGGAGGGATTTTTCAAATTGACTCTGTTGCAAGTCTTGTGTGTTCTATGTAACGGGTGTGCTACGGCTATTGAGGGTTTTGTTCCTGGTCTCGGACTTAGACTGAATATTTGTTTAACTCATCCTCCCCTCAAAGAGGAGGGATTTTTCAAGTTGACTGTGTGTCGCTTTTAAAAGTGCTCCCCCTCTGGTCAACATATGAAATAACAACATTAATTTGAATAAAAATATGTATATAGAGACCTACTGTAATAACTTGAAGTAAATAAGGAAAATTAGAAAACAATTACAAACAAAATATTAAAAAATATATTTTAAAAAAACAACTAAAAGCAGTCTTTCTCTCACAATGATGCTGGTGACATCTATCAACATGAGGGTGGTCCCAAAAAGGAGGGATTTTTCTAATTGACTCTGTGTCGCTTTTAAAAGTGCTCCCCCTCTGGCCAACATATGAAATAACACGCGTGTGTAAGAAATTGAAATGCGCCCCCTTTGGCCACAATTAATAATAATAAAAAAAATAAAATAAAAGTATGTCAACATATGAAATAACAAGTGTGTGTCAAAATTTGAAGTGCGCCCCCTCTGGTCAACATATGAAATAACAAGTGTGTGTAAGAAATTGAAATGCGCCCCCTCTGGCCACAATTAATTAATAATGAAAAATTAACAATAATAAAAGTATTTCAACATATGAAATAACAAGTGTGTGTCAAAATATGAAGTGCTCCCCCTCTGGTCAACAAATGAAATAACAAGTGTGTGTAAGAAATTGAAATGCGCCCCCTTTGGCCACAATTAATAATAATTAAAAAAATAAAATAAAAGTATGTCAACATATGAAATCACAAGTGTGTGTCAAAATTTGAAGTGCGCCCCTCTGGTCAACATATGAAATAACAAGTGTGTGTAAGAAATTGAAATGCGCCCCCTCTGGCCACAATTAATTAATAATGAAAAATTAACAATAATAAAAGTATTTCAACATATGAAATAACAAGTGTGTGTCAAAATTTGAAGTGCTCCCCCTCTGGTCAACAAATGAAATAACAAGTGTGTGTAAGAAATTTAAATGCGCCCCCTTTGGCCACAATTAATAATAATAAAAAAAATAAAATAAAAGTATGTCAACATATGAAATAACAAGTGTGTGTCAAAATTTGAAGTGCGCCCCCTCTGGTCAACATATGAAATAACAAGTGTGTGTAAGAAATTGAAATGCGCCCCCTCTGGCCACAATTAATTAATAATAAAAAATTAACAATAATAAAAGTATTTCAACATATGAAATAACAAGTGTGTGTCAAAATTTGAAGTGCTCCCCCTCTGGTCAACAAATGAAATAACAAGTGTGTGTAAGAAATTGAAATGCGCCCCCTTTGGCCACATTTAATAATAATAAATGTCAACATTTGGCCACAATTAATTAAAAATAAATAAATAAATATGTATATAGAGACATACTGTAATAACTTGAAGTAAATAAGGAAAATTAGAAAACAATTACAAACAAAATATTAAAAAATATATTTAAAACAAACAACTAAAAGCAGTCTTTCTCTCACAATGTGTCGACTTTATTCTTATAAAATTGTGAACAATTTGTCATATTATTTCTGTTTCTGTAATCCCGCAATATTTTCTCGTAAAATGATTACTTTTTTATTGCAAAATGGGGACATGTGTCACATAAAACTCCGACTTTTATCACAATGTTGCCATTTGTTTTGTTGTTCTTGTAAAACAGTGACATTTTTTGAGTAAAATTACTTTTACTAATTAATTTTGTTAACATTTTGCCAAGTAAAATTTTGATTGTTTTTATAATACTGCCAAAAAAGTTTTCTTATAAAATTGTGACTTTTGTCACGCAAAATTACGATTCATTTTTCATGAAATTGACACAATTTTAAGCTGTTTCTTGTAATTCTAACTTTTATCATAATATTGCAGAAAAGTTCAATTTTTCTTGAAAAATGTTGACTTGTAATGAGTAAAATTACGACTTTTATTATAATACTGCCAAAATTCTAAATTTTTTCTCATATTCTTTAATACTGCAATATTTTCTCGTAAAATGATTACTTGTTTTTTAATTATTACTTTTATTGCAAAATGACTCTGTTGCAAGTCTCGTGTATTCTACGTAACTTGTTTGTGTGTGTGCTATGGCTATTGAGGGTTTTGTTCCTGGTCTCAGACTTAGACTGAATATTTGTTTAACTCATCCTCCCCTCAAAAAGAAGGGATTTTTCACATTGACTGTGTGTCGCTTTTAAAAGTGCTCCCCCTCTGGTCAACATATGAAATAACAAGTGTGTGTTTGGCCAACATTAAATAAAAAAAAATATGTATTTGGAGACATACTGTAATAACTTGAAGTAAATAAGGAAAATTAAAAAAACAATTACAGACAAAATATTAAAAAAATATATTTAAAACAAACAACTAATGTGTCGACTTTTTTCTTATAAAATTGTGAACAATTTGTCATATTATTTCTGTTTCTGTAATCCCGCAATATTTTCTCGTAAAATGATTACTTTTTTATTGCAAAATGGGGACATGTGTCACATAAAACTCCGACTTTTATCACAATGTTGCCATTTGTTTTGTTGTTCTTGTAAAACAGTGACATTTTTCGAGTAAAATTACGACTTTTGTTATCATTTTGCCAAAGTAAAAATTTTGATTGTTCTTATAATACTGCCAAAAAAAATTTAAGTTTTCTTATAAAATTGTGACTTTTGTCACGCAAAATTACGATTGATTTTTCATGAAATTTACACAATTTTAAGCTGTTTCTTGTAATTCTAACTTTTATCATAATATTGCAGAAAAGTTCAATTTTTCTTGTAAAATTTTGACTTGCGTTGAGTAAAATTACGACTTTTATAATAATACTGCCAAAATTCTACATTTTTTCTCATATTCTTTCGGTTTCTGTAAGACTGCAATATTTTCTCGTAAAATGATTACTTTTTATTGCAAAATGGTGACATTTGTCATTTAAAATTCCAACTTGCATCACAATATTGCCAATTTTTTTGTTGTTCTTGTAAAATAGTGACATTTTTTGAGTAAAATTATGACTTTTGTCATCATTTTGCCAAGTAAAATTCCGATTGTTATTATGATGTTGCCAACATTTTAAAGTTTTCTTACAAAATTGTGACTTTTGTCGGGTAAAATGACGACTCTTTTCACAAAATTGCCAAAATGTTAAGCTTTTCTTGTAAAATTGCGACTGTTATTGAGCAAAATTCCAACTTTTATCATAATATTGCACAAATGTTCAGTTCTTCTTGCAAAATGTTGACTTGTGTTGAGTAAAATGACGACTTTTATTATAATACTGCCAAAATTCTAATTTTTTCCTCATATTCTTTCTGTTTCTGTAATACTGCAATATTTTCTCGTAAAATGATTACTTTTTTTATGTAAACTTATTACTTTTTATTTCAAAATGGGGACATTTGTCATATAAAATTCCGACTTTTATCACAATATTGCCAATTGTTTTGTTGTTCTTGTAAAACAGTGCCATTTTTTGAGTAAAATTATGACTTTTGTCATCATTTTTCCGTAGAAAATCCATATTATTATTATAATATTGCCAACATTTTAAAGTTTTCTTATAAAATTGTGACTTTTGTCGAGTAAAAGTACGACTCTTTTCATAAAATTGCCAAAATGTTAAGCTTTTCTTGTAAAATTGAGACTGTTATTGACCAAATTACAACTTTTATCATAATATTGCACAAATGTTCAGTTTTTCATGTAAAATCTTGACTTGTGTTGAGTAAAATGACGACTTTTATTATAATACTGCCAAAATTCTAAGTTTTTCTTGTGAAATTGTGACCTTTTTCTTGTTAAATTCCAACAAGCTTTTTTACATTTGCATAGTATGTATATATTATTAATGTTGTAAATACACTTCTTTATATATCTAGAAAGGCTGGTCCTAAAGAGGTAGGCATTTTTCTCAGGTCTCGAGAAGGTAACACATACAAGTGTGTGTGTGTGTGTGTGTGCAGCGTGAGCCGGGGGGGGGGGGGGGGTGCGTGATGATAAGGGGTGCATGTGTGTGAATTGAGTGGCGCTCTTTCATAGGCAGGTCTCCTCTAAGACACGCAGGGCGTCAAAAGCCCCTCTCAGTGTGAAAAGGCTCTTTAGAAAAGCAGCACTAAGCTCTTCACACAAGGGACCTGACTTTGACACACACACACACACACACACACACACACACACTTTTTAGGCCACCAGAGGTGAGGAAAACCCACTCAAAGAAGAAAAGGTAACCCTGGTTACATACACTTGAAGTTAAATGCATACGTCATTTCATTAGGACAAAAAGTCTTCAGGGAGTTAAGAATGCATGAAATATTCTTGGATTCATATTTATTTATATACTTTTTTTTTCCTCAAAGCAACTTCAGTCCGAAATACTAATTCCAAACAATGTCCTGTTTTTTTTTTGTATTTCAAACCTTTCAATGTCAATTTTAACTACCGCATTTTCCCGACTATAGAGCGCACAGGTGTATAAGACACACCCACTAAATTTGTGTATAAGGTGTATAAGACACACCCACTAAATTTGAGGAAAAAAGTAACTTTTTCCATATATAAGCCGCACCCGACTATAAGCCGCACCCACTAAATTCGAGAAAAAAGTACATTTTCCCATATATTAGCCGCACCTGACTATAAGTCGCACCCACTAAATTTGTGTATAAGCCACACCCACTAAATTTGAGAAAAAAGTATATGTTTCCATATATTAGCCGCACCTGACTATAAGTCGCACCCACTAAATTTGTGTATAAGCCACACCCACTAAATTTGAGAAAAAAGTATATGTTTCCATATATTAGCCGCACCTGACTATAAGCCGCACCCACTAAGTTTGGAAAAAAGTATATTTTCCATATATTAGCCGCACCTGACTATAAGCCGCACCCACTGAATTTGTGTATAAGGTGCATAAGCCACATCCACGAAATTTGAGAAAAAAAGTAAATCTTTCCATACATTAGCCGCACCCGACTATAAGCCGCACCCACTAAGTTTGGAAAAAAAGTATATTTTCCATATATTAGCCGCACCCACAAAGTTTGGAAAAAAAGTATATTTTCCCATATATTAGCCGCACCCGACTATAAGCCGCACCCACTAAGTTTGGGAAAAAAGTATATTTTCCATATATTAGCCGCACCCACTAAGTTTGGAAAAAAAGTATATTTTCCCATAAATTAGCCGCACCTGACTATAAGCCGCACCCACTAAATTTGTGTATAAGGTGTATAAGCCACACCTACTAAATTTGAGAAAAAAAGTAACTTTTTCCATACATAAGCCGCACCCGACTATAAACTGCACCCACTAAATTCGAGAAAAAAGTATATTTTTCCATATATTAGCCGCACCTGACTATAAGTCGCACCCACTAAATTTGTGTATAAGCCACACCCACTAAATTTGAGAAAAAAGTATACGTTTCCATATATTAGCCGCACCTGACTATAAGCCGCACCCACTAAGTTTGGAAAAAAAGTATATTTTCCATATATTAGCCGCACCTGACCATAAGCCGCACCCACTGAATTTGTGTATAAGGTGCATAAGCCACATCCACGAAATTTGAGAAAAAAAAGTAAATTTTTCCATACATTAGCCGCACCCGACTATAAGCCGCACCCACTAAGTTTGGGAAAAAAGTATATTTTCCATATATTAGCCGCACCCACTAAGTTTGGGAAAAAAGTATATTTTCCCATATATTAGCCGCACCCGACTATAAGCCGCACCCACTAAGTTTGGGAAAAAAGTATATTTTCCATATATTAGCCGCACCCACTAAGTTGAAAAAAAAAGTATATTTTCCCATATATTAGCCGCACCTGACTATAAGCCGCACCCACTAAATTTGTGTATAAGGTGTATAAGCCACACCTACTAAATTTGAGAAAAAAAGTAACTTTTTCCATACATAAGCCGCACCCGACTATAAACTGCACCCACTAAATTCGAGAAAAAAGTATATTTTTCCATATATTAGCCGCACCTGACTATAAGTCGCACCCACTAAATTTGTGTATAAGCCACACCCACTAAATTTGAGAAAAAAGTATATGTTTCCATATATTAGCCTCACCTGACTATAAGCCGCACCCACTAAATTTGTGTATAAGGTGTATAAGCCACACCCACTAAATTTGAGAAAAAAAGTAACTTTTTCCATATATAAGCCGCACCCGACTATAAACCGCACCCACTAAATTTGAGAAAAAAGTATGTTTCCATATATTAGCCGCACCTGACTATAAGTCGCACCCACTAAATTTGTGTATAAGCCACACCCACTAAATTTGAGAAAAAAGTATATGTTTCCATATATTAGCCGCACCTGACTATAAGCCGCACCCACTAAATTTGTGTATAAGGTGTATAAGCCACACCCACTAAATTTGAGAAAAAAAGTAACTTTTTCCATATATAAGCCGCACCCGACTATAAACCGCACCCACTAAATTTGAGAAAAAAGTATATGTTTCCATATATTAGCCGCACCTGACTATAAGTCGCATCCACTAAATTTGTGTATAAGCCACACCCACTAAATTTGAGAAAAAAAGTATATGTTTCCATATATTAGCCGCACCTGACTATAAGCCGCACCCACTAAGTTTGAAAAAAAAAGTATATTTTCCATATATTAGCCGCACCTGACCATAAGCCGCACGCACTGAATTTGTGTATAAGGTGTATAAGCCACACTCACTAACTTTGAGAAAAAAAGTATATTTTTCCATATGTTAGCCGCACCCAACTATAAGCTGCACCCACTAACTTTGAGAAAAAAGTATATTTTTCCATATATTAGCCGCACCCAACTATAAGCCACACCCACTAATTGTGTGTATTAGGTGTATAAGCCACACCCACGAAATTTGAGGGGAAAAAAGTAAATTTTTCCATATATTAGCCACACCCGACTATAAGCCGCACCCACTAAATCTGAGAAAAAAGTATATTTTTCCATATATTAGCCGCACCCAACTATAAGCCACACCCACTAATTGTGTGTATTAGGTGTATAAGCCACACCCACGAAATTTGAGGGGAAAAAAGTAAAATTTTCCATATATTAGCCACACCCGACTATAAGCCGCACCCACTAAATCTGAGAAAAAAGTACATTTTTCCATATATTAGCCGCACCTGACTATAAGCCGCACCCACTAAGTTTGGAAAAAAAGTATATTTTTCCATATATTAGCCGCACCCACTAAATTTGTGTATAAGGTGTATAAGCCACACCCACTACATTTGAGAAAAAAAGTTTATTTTTCCATATATTAGCCGCACCTGACTATAAGCTGCACCCACTAATTGTGTGTATAAGGTGCATAAGCCACACCCACGAAATTTGAGAAAAAAAGTAACTTTTTCCATATATTAGCCGCACCCGACTATAAGCCGCACCCACTAACTTTGAAAAAAAAAGTATAGTTTCCATATATTAGCCACACCTGAATATAAGCCGCACCCACTAACTTTGAGAAAAAAAGTAACTTTTTCCATATATTAGCCGCACCCGACTATAAGCCGCACCCACTAACTTTGGAAAAAAAAGTATAGTTTCCATATATTAGCCACACCTGAATATAAGCCGCACCCACTAACTTTGAGAAAAAAAGTAAATTTTTCCATATATTAGCCGCACCTGTTAAGCCGCACCCACTAAGTTTAGAAAAAAAGTATATTTTTCCATATATTAGCCTCACCTGACTATAAGCCGCACCCACTAAATTTGTGTATAAGGTGTATAAGCCACACCCACTAAATTTGTGTATAAGGTGTATAAGCCACACCCACTAAATTTGAGAAAAAAAGTTGATTTTTTCATATATTAGCCGCACCCGACTATAAGCCACACCCACTAACTTTGAGGAAAAAAAGTATATTTTTCCATATATTAGCCGCACCTGACTATAAGCTGCACCCACTAATTGTGTGTATAAGGTGTATAAGCCACACCCACTAACTTTGAGAAAAAAAAGTATATTTTCCATATATTAGCCGCACCCGACTATAAGCCGCACCCACTAAATTTGAGAAAAAAGTATATTTTTCCATATATTAGCCGCACCTGACTATAAGTCGCACCCACTAAATTTGAGAAAAAAGTATATTTTTCCATATATTAGCCGCAACTGACTATAAGCCGCACCCACTAAGTTTAGAAAAAAAAGTATATTTTTCCATATATTAGCCTCACCTGACTATAAGCCGCACCCACTAAATTTGTGTATAAGGTGTATAAGCCACACCCACTAAATTTGAGAAAAAAACTATATTTTTCCATATATTAGCCGCACCTGACTATAAGCTGCACCCACTAATTGTGTGTATAAGGTGTATAAGCCACACCCACGAAATTTGAGGGAAAAAAAGTAAAGTTTTCCATATATTAGCCGCACCCGACTATAAGCCGCACCCACTAACTCTGAGAAAAAAAGTATATTTTCCATATATTAGCCGCACCTGAATATAAGCCGCACCCACTAACTTTCACAAAAAAAGTATATTTTTCCATGTATTAGCCTCACCCGACTATAAGCCGCACCCACTAACTTTCACAAAAAAGTATATGTTTCCATGTATTAGCCGCACCTGACTATAAGCCGCACCCACTAAATTTGTGTATAAGGTGTATAAGCCACACCCACTAAATTTGGGAAAAAAAAGTATATTTTTCCATATATTAGCCGCACCTGACTATAAGTCGCACCCACTACATTTGTGTATAACCCACACCCACTAAATTTGAGAAAAAAGTATATTTTTCCATATATTAGCCGCACCTGACTATAAGCCGCACCCACTACATTTGTGTATAAGGTGTATAAGCCACACCCGCGAAATTTGAGAAAAAAAGAAAAATTTTCCATATATTAGCCGCACCCGGCTATAAGCCGCACCCACTAAATTTGAGAAAAAAGTATATTTTTCCATATATTAGCCGCACCTGACTATAAGCCGCACCCACTAAATTTGTGTATAAGGTGTATAAACCACACCCACTAAATTTGAGAAAAAAAGTTTATTTTTCCATATATTAGCCGCACCCGACTATAAGCCACACCCACTAACTTTGAGAAAAAAACTATATTTTCCATATATTAGCCGCACCTGACTATAAGCTGCACCCACTAATTGTGTGTATAAGGTGTATAAGCCACACCCACTAACTTTGAGAAAAAAAGTATATTTTCCATATATTAGCCGCACCCGACTATAAGCCGGACCCACTAACTTTGAGAAAAAAAGTATATTTTCCATATATTAGCCGCACCTGACTATAAACCGCACCCACTAAATCTGAGAAAAAAGTATATTTTTCCATATATTAGCCGCACCTGACTGTAAGCCGCACCCACTAAATTTGTGTATAAGGTGTATAAGCCGCACCCACTAAATGTGTGTATAAGGTGTATAAACCACACCCACTAAATTTGAGAAAAAAAGTTTATTTTTCCATATATTAGCCGCACCCGACTATAAGCCACACCCACTAACTTTGAGAAAAAAACTATATTTTCCATATATTAGCCGCACCTGACTATAAGCTGCACCCACTAATTGTGTGTATAAGGTGTATAAGCCACACCCACTAACTTTGAGAAAAAAAGTATATTTTCCATATATTAGCTGCACCCGACTATAAGCCGCACCCACTAAATTTGAGAAAAAAGTATATTTTTCCATATATTAGCCGCACCTGACTATAAGTCGCACCCACTAAATTTGAGAAAAAAGTATATTTTTCCATATATTAGCCGCACCTGACTATAAGCCGCACCCACTAAATTTGTGTATAAGGTGTATAAACCACACCCACTAAATTTGAGAAAAAAAGTTTATTTTTCCATATATTAGCCGCACCCGACTATAAGCCACACCCACTAACTTTGAGAAAAAAACTATATTTTCCATATATTAGCCGCACCTGACTATAAGCTGCACCCACTAATTGTGTGTATAAGGTGTATAAGCCACACCCACTAACTTTGAGAAAAAAAGTATATTTTCCATATATTAGCCGCACCCGACTATAAGCCGGACCCACTAACTTTGAGAAAAAAAGTATATTTTCCATATATTAGCCGCACCTGACTATAAACCGCACCCACTAAATCTGAGAAAAAAGTATATTTTTCCATATATTAGCCGCACCTGACTGTAAGCCGCACCCACTAAATTTGTGTATAAGGTGTATAAGCCGCACCCACTAAATGTGTGTATAAGGTGTATAAACCACACCCACTAAATTTGAGAAAAAAAGTTTATTTTTCCATATATTAGCCGCACCCGACTATAAGCCACACCCACTAACTTTGAGAAAAAAACTATATTTTCCATATATTAGCCGCACCTGACTATAAGCTGCACCCACTAATTGTGTGTATAAGGTGTATAAGCCACACCCACTAACTTTGAGAAAAAAAGTATATTTTCCATATATTAGCTGCACCCGACTATAAGCCGCACCCACTAAATTTGAGAAAAAAGTATATTTTTCCATATATTAGCCGCACCTGACTATAAGTCGCACCCACTAAATTTGAGAAAAAAGTATATTTTTCCATATATTAGCCGCACCTGACTATAAGCCGCACCCACTAAATTTGTGTATAAGGTGTATAAACCACACCCACTAAATTTGAGAAAAAAAGTTTATTTTTCCATATATTAGCCGCACCCGACTATAAGCCACACCCACTAACTTTGAGAAAAAAACTATATTTTCCATATATTAGCCGCACCTGACTATAAGCTGCACCCACTAATTGTGTGTATAAGGTGTATAAGCCACACCCACTAACTTTGAGAAAAAAAGTATATTTTCCATATATTAGCCGCACCCGACTATAAGCCGGACCCACTAACTTTGAGAAAAAAAGTATATTTTCCATATATTAGCCGCACCTGACTATAAACCGCACCCACTAAATCTGAGAAAAAAGTATATTTTTCCATATATTAGCCGCACCTGACTGTAAGCCGCACCCACTAAATTTGTGTATAAGGTGTATAAGCCGCACCCACTAAATGTGTGTATAAGGTGTATAAACCACACCCACTAAATTTGAGAAAAAAAGTTTATTTTTCCATATATTAGCCGCACCCGACTATAAGCCACACCCACTAACTTTGAGAAAAAAACTATATTTTCCATATATTAGCCGCACCTGACTATAAGCTGCACCCACTAATTGTGTGTATAAGGTGTATAAGCCACACCCACTAACTTTGAGAAAAAAAGTATATTTTCCATATATTAGCTGCACCCGACTATAAGCCGCACCCACTAAATTTGAGAAAAAAGTATATTTTTCCATATATTAGCCGCACCTGACTATAAGTCGCACCCACTAAATTTGAGAAAAAAGTATATTTTTCCATATATTAGCCGCAACTGACTATAAGCCGCACCCACTAAGTTTAGAAAAAAAGTATATTTTTCCATATATTAGCCTCACCTGACTATAAGCCGCACCCACTAAATTTGTGTACAAGGTGTATAAGCCACACCCACTAAATTTGAGAAAAAAGTATATTTTTCCATATATTAGCCGCACCTGACTATAAGCTGCACCCACTAATTGTGTGTATAAGGTGTATAAGCCACACCCACGAAATTTGAGGGAAAAAAAGTAAAGTTTTCCATATATTAGCCGCACCCGACTATAAGCCGCACCCACTAACTCTGAGAAAAAGTATATTTTCCATATATTAGCCGCACCTGAATATAAGCCGCACCCACTAACTTTCACAAAAAAAAGTATATTTTTCCATGTATTAGCCTCACCCGACTATAAGCCGCACCCACTAACTTTCACAAAAAAGTATATGTTTCCATGTATTAGCCGCACCTGACTATAAGCCGCACCCACTAAATTTGTGTATAAGGTGTATAAGCCACACCCACTAAATTTGAGGAAAAAAAGTATATTTTTCCATATATTAGCCGCACCTGACTATAAGTCGCACCCACTACATTTGTGTATAACCCACACCCACTAAATTTGAGAAAAAAGTATATTTTTCCATATATTAGCCGCACCTGACTATAAGCCGCACCCACTACATTTGTGTATAAGGTGTATAAGCCACACCCACGAAATTTGAGAAAAAAAGAAAATTTTTCCATATATTAGCCGCACCCGGCTATAAGCCGCACCCACTAAATTTGAGAAAAAAAGTATATTTTTCCATATATTAGCCGCACCTGACTATAAGCCGCATCTACTAAATTTATGTATAAGGTGTATAAGCCACACCCACTAAATTTGAGAAAAAAGTTTATTTTTCCATATATTAGCCGCACCTGACTATATGCCGCACCCACTAAATCTGAGAAAAAAGTAAATGTTTCCACATATTAGCCGCACCCGATTATAAGCCGCACCCACTAACTTTGAGAAAAAAGTATATTTTTCCATATATTAGCCGCACCTGACTATAAGCCGCACCCACTAAATTTGAGAAAAAAAGTATATTTTTCCATATATTAGCCGCACCTGACGATAAGCCGCACCCACTAAATTTATGTATAAGGTGTATAAGCCACACCCACTAAATTTGAGAAAAAAGTATATTTTTCCATATATTAGCCGCACCTGACTATAAGCCGCACCCACTAAATTTGTGTATAAGGTGTGTAAGCCACACCCACGAAATTTGAGAAAAAAAGTAAATGTTTCCATATATTAGCCGCACCCGACTATAAGCTGCACCCACTAACTTTGAGAAAAAAAGTATATTTTTCCATATATTAGCCGCACCTGACTATAAGCCGCACCCACTAAATTTGAGGGAAAAAGTATATTTTTCCATATATTAGCCGCACCCGACTATAAGCCGCAACCACTAAATTTGAAAAAAAAACGTATATTTTTCCATATATTAGCCGCACCTGACTATAAGCCGCACCCACTAAATTTGTGTATAAGGTGTGTAAGCCACACCCACGAAATTTGAGAAAAAAAGTAAATGTTTCCATATATTAGCCGCACCCGACTATAAGCTGCGCCCACTAACTTTGAGAAAAAAGTATATTTTTCCATATATTAGCCGCACCTGACTATAAGCCGCACCCACTGAATTTGAGGAAAAAAGTATATTTTTCCATATACAAGCCGCACCCGACTGTAAGCCGCAGATATATACCTTGTGAAATTAGTTATTTCCACAGAAAGTTTATTTACATACCCTAATTGTTTCCAAAACAATTACAAAACAAAACAATTAACACGGCAGTAAAACGGCCGATCGAACAAAACAGAATTTGTGAAACTGAAACAATACAACAAAGTGCCGTCGTAAGTCAATAACACTAACACGGACGATTGTAACCGTGTTAGCATAATAGCTAATGCCAACAATGCTAGCTTCATTGCCATAGCAACCCCTAAAGGTATCACACACTGAGCGGCTCAGGAAGTAAGAATCGTTTTAGTTGTATTGTAAAACTTACAAACGTTGCTTGGAGTGATGAACGGGGAATCCATACGAGTAGAAACGCTATGGGTGGCTAGAAAACGGAATAGAATAGAATAGAAAGTACTTTATTGATCCCTGGGGGGAATTCAGCACCACAGTTCGCTCACAATAGACAATAAACACTTGGGTCTTTTTTACATGTGAATAATATAAATACAGGTTATTGTACACATATTTATGTACATACGTGTATATATGTGTGTATATATGTGTATGTGGATATGTATATGTATATATGTATTTGTGTGTGTGTATATATATATATATATATATATATATATATATATATATATATATATATATATATATATATATATATATATACGTATATGTATACTGTATGTATATGTGTGTGTGTGTGTGTGTGTTGTGTGTGTTCTTGTATTTCTAGCCTTCTTGAGACATGAAGAATGAAAAGTATCTTCCATATGAGGAGGTGTGAACGAGTGATGACATAAAACAATAACATTGCATCTAATAGACAATGTCTCATTTGCACCCCTGCTGGTGACATCTATCAACATGAGGGTGGTCCCAAAAAGGAGGCATTTTTCACATTGACTCTGTTGCAAGTCTTGTGTGTTCTTTGTAACTTGTTTGTGTGTGCTATGGCTATTGAGGTTTTTTTTTTTTCTGGTCTCAGTCTGGACCCCCTCCCCAGGAGTCCAGCCTTAGAATTAATATTTTTTTAACCCATCCTCCCACCCCAAAAAGGAGGGGGTTTTCAAATTGACCGTGTGTCTGGTCAACATATGAAACAACAAGTGTGTGTAAGAAATTGAAATGTGCCCCCTTTGGACAAAATTAATAAAAAAATTAAAAAAAATAAATGTATAAAGAGACATACTGTAATAACTTGAAGTAAATAATGAAGATTGAAAACCAATTAGAAACTAAAAATTCGAAAAAATAAAATACATTTTTTTTCTCACAGTGTCGACTTATTTTTTTTATAAAATTAGGAACAATTTCTCATATTATTTCTGTTTCTGTAACATTGCAATATTTTCTCGTAAAATTATTACTTTTTTATGTAAAATTATTACTTTTTAGTGCAAAATGGTGACATTTGTCATACACAATTCTGACTTTTATCACCATTTTTTTTGTTGTGCTTGTAAAATAGTGACATTTTTTTGAGTAAAATGATGACTTTTTTTCCAAGTAAAACTCAGATTATTATTCTAATATTGCCAACATTTTTAAAGATTTCTTTTAAAATGACGACTCTTTTCATAAAATTGACAAAATGTGAAGCTTTTCTTGTAAAATTGCGACTGCCATTAAGTAAAATTCCAACTTTTATCATAATATTGCACAAATGTTCCGTTTTTCTCGTAAAATTTAGACTTCCGTTGAGTAAAATGACGACTTTTATTACGACACTGGCAAAATTCAAAGTTTTTCTTGTGAAATTGCAACAAATTTTTCACAAGAAGCTTTTTTATATGTGCATAGTATGTATATATTATTAATGTTGTAAATACACTTCTTTATATATCTAGAAAGGCTGGTCCTAAAGAGGTAGGTGTTTTTCTCAGGTCTCAAGAAGGTAACAAATACAAGTGTGTGTGTGTGTGTGTGTGTGTGTGTGTGTGTGTGTGTGTGTGTGTGTGTGTGTGTGTGTGTGTGTGTGTGTGTGTGTGTGTGTGTGTGTGTTGTATTTCTAGCCTTCTTGAATAAGGAAAAGTATCTTCCATATGAGGAGGTGTGAACAAGTGATGACATAAATCAATAACATTGCATCTAATAGACAATGTCTCATTTGCACCCCTGCTGGTGACATCTATCAACATGAGGGTGGTCCCAAAAAGGAGGGATTTTTCACATTGACTCTGTTGCAAGTCTTGTGTGTTCTATGTAACTTGTTTGTGTGTGCTATGGCTATTGAGGTTTTTTTTTTTTTCTGGTCTCAATCTGGACCATTTCTCCAGAGTCCAGCCTAAGCCTGAATTTTTTTTTTAGTCATCCTCCCCCCAAAAGGGAGGGATTTCTCAAATTGACTGTGTGTCGCTTTTAAAAGCGCTTCCCCCGCTGGTCAACATATGAAATAACAAGTGTGTGTAAGAAATTTGAAGTGCTCCCCCTCTGGCCAACATATGTAAAAACAAGTGTGTGTAAGAAATTGAAATGCGCCCCCTTTGGACAAAATGAATAAGAAAAAAAATAAATAATAAAAGTATGTCAACATATGAAATAACAAGTGTGTGTCAAAATTTGAAGTGCTCCCCCTCTGGCCAACATATGTAATAACAAGTGTGTGTAAGAAATTGAAATGCGCCCCCTTTGGACAAAATTAATAAGAAAATAAATAAATAATAAAAGTATGTCAACATATGAAATAACAAGTGTGTGTCAAAATTTGAAGTGCTCCCCCTCTGGCCAACATATGTAATAACAAGTGTGTGTAAGAAATTGAAATGCGCCCCCTTTGGACAAAATTAATAAGGAAAAAAAATAATAATATAAGTATGTCAACATATGAAATAACAAGTGTGTGTCAAAATTTGAAGTGCTCCCCCTCTGGCCAACATATGTAGTAACAAGTGTGTGTAAGAAATTGAAATGCGCCCCCTTTGGACAAAATTAATAAGAAAAAATTATAAAATAAAAATATGTCAACATATAAAATAACAAGTGTGTGTCAAAATTTGAAGTGCTCCCCCTCTGGCCAACATATGTAGTAACAAGTGTGTGTAAGAAATTGAAATGCGCCCCCTTTGGACAAAATTAATAAGAAAAAATTATAAAATAAAAATATGTCAACATATAAAATAACAAGTGTGTGTCAAAATTTGAAGTGCTCCCCCTCTGGCCAACATATATAGTAACAAGTGTGTGTAAGAAATTGAAATGCGCCCCCTTTGGACAAAATTAATAATAAAAAAAAATAATAATAAAAGTATGTCAACATATGAAATAACAAGTGTGTTTCAACATTTGAAGTGCTCCCCCTGTGGTCAACATATGAAAAAACAAGTGTGTGTAAGAAATTGAAATGCGCCCCCTTTGGACAAAATTAATAAGAAAAAATAATAATAATAAAAGTATGTCAACATATGAAATAACAAGTGTGTGTCAAAATTTGAAGTGCTCCCCCTCTGGCCAACATATGTAATAACAAGTGTGTGTAAGAAATTGAAATGCGCTCCCTTTGGACAAAATTAATAAGAAATAAATAAATAAATAAAAGTATGTCAACATATGAAATAACAAGTGTGTGTCAAAATTTTAAATGCGCCCTCTTTGGTCAAAATTAATTTAAAAAAAATATAAATATGTATGTAGAGACATACTGTAATAACTTGAAGTAAATAATGAAGATTAAAAAACAATTACAAACAAAAAATAAAGTGTGTATATATTATTAATGTTGTAAATTCACTTCTTTATATATCTAGAAAGGCTGGTCCTAAAGAGGGGGGCATTTTTCTCAGGTCTCAAGAAGGTAACAAATACAAGAATGTGTGGGGGGGGGGGGTGCACTTCCACTTCAGGAGGGGGTTCCTCACTGATATAGTTCCTGTGTGGCTTTCATACCTCCGGTTGGATGAAAGAAGAACACCCTCACACACACACACACACACACACACATGCACACACACTGGCCTCAGCTGGAACCTCTTTTAATGAAGGTGACCTCCCAGTCTAGGCACGGGGTGGGGTGGGGGGGGGGGGGGGGGGGGGGGGGGCAGATGTCAGGGGTTAAACCTGGGGAAAGTCTACAAAACAGACCGATTTGGGGGAAAGGGGAAGTTAGTTTTATTGAGATTGTCTGAGAAGGAGATGGAATGGGAGAAGATGCCTGGGAGGCAAACAGAGGAGGAAAATCCTCCTTAAGTCCCTGAGAAGTCCATTTCCTTACTAAGTGGCTTTATGCCCCGTGAATGCTCTGCAGAAGCTTTACTTTTACCCCAAATGTCAATCACCCCCAGCTACTGCATGTCTCTCAAAAACACTTTTGTGCATTCACGCACAGCATACAACGTTTGGTGGACAAAATGAGACAAAGAAGGAATGGGAAGATATTACATGTAAACAAACTGTTTGCGTCAAAGTCCACACCCTGCTTGGCACTCAGCATCAAGGGTGGGAATTGGGGGTTAAATCACCAAAAAATGATTCCTGGGCGTGGCCACCGCTGCTGCTCACTGCTCCCCTCACCTCCCAGGGGATGATCAAGGGTGATGGGTCGAATGCAGAGAATAATTTCGCCACACCTAGTGTGTGTGTGTGTGTGAGACAATCATTGGTACTAACTATGGTGAGTTCAAGAACCGCTGAAATGAGTAGGACAAAAAAAAGATGTATATCGAGACATACTGTAATAACTTGAAGTAAATAAGGACGATTCGAAAACAATTACAAACAACATTTTTAAAAATATATAAGAAATAACTAAAAGAAGTATTTTTCTCAGAATGTGTCAACTTTTTTCTTATAAAATTAGGAACAATATCTCATATTTTTTCTGTTTCTGTAATACTGCAATATTTTCTCATAAAATGATTACTTTTTATTGCAAAATGGCGACATTTGTCGTAGAAAATCCCGACTTTTATCACCTAGTGTGTGTGTGTGTGTGTGACAATCATTGGTACTAACTATGGTGAGTTCAAGAACCGCTGAAATGAGTAGGACAAAAAAAGATGTATATAGAGACATACTGTAATAACTTGAAGTAAATAAGGAAGATTTAAAAACAATTACAAACAAAATATTTAAAAAATAACTAAAAGCAGTCTTTTTCTCACAATGTGTCGACTTTTTTCTTGTAAAATTAGGAACAATTTCTCATATTCTTTCTGTTTCTGTAATACTGCAATATTTTCTCATAAAATTATTACTTTTTATTGCAAAATGGCGATATTTGTCGTAGAAAATTCCGACTTTTATCACAATATTGCCAATTGTTTTGTTGTTCTTGTAAAACAGTGATATTTTTTTAGTAAAATTATGACTTTTGTCATCATTTTGCTCCCCCTCTGGCCAACATATGAAATAACAAGTGTGTGTAAGAAATTGAAATGCGTCCCCTTTGGCCCAAAATAATTTAAAAATGTTTAAAAAAAAATTAATATATAGAGACATACTGTAATAACTTGAAGTAAATAAGGAAGATTCAAAAACTATTACAAACTAAATATTTAAAAAAATATATAAGAAATAACTAAAAGCAGTCTTTTTCTCACAATGTGTCGACTTTTTTCCTATAAAATTAGGAACAATTTCTCATATTCTTTCTGTTTCTGTAATACTGCAATATTTTCTCATAAAATTATTACTTTTTATTGCAAAATGGCGACATTTGTCGTAGAAAATTCCGACTTTTATCACAATATGGCCAATTGTTTTGTTGTTCTTGTAAAACAGTGATATTTTTTGAGTAAAATTATGACTTTTGTCATCATTTTGCTCCCCTCTGGCCAACATATGAAATAACAAGTGTGTGTAAGAAATAGAAATGCGCCCCCTTTGGCCCAAAATAATTTAAAAATGTTTTTAAAAAAATATATATATAGAGACATACTGTAATAACTTGAAGTAAATAAGGAAGATTCAAAAACTATTACAAACTAAATATTTAAAAAAATATAAGAAACAACTAAAAGAAGTCTTTTTCTCACAATGTGTCGACTTTTTTCTTGTAAAATTAGGAACAATTTCTCATATTATTTCTGTTTCTGTAATACTGCAATATTTTCTCGTACAATTATTACTTTTTATTGCAAAATGGCCACATTTGTCGTAGAAAATTCCGACTTTTATCACAATATTGGCAACTGTTTTGTTGTTCTTGTAAAACATTGATATTTTTTGAGTAAAATTATGACTTTTGTCATCATTTTGCTCCCCCTCTGGCCAACATATGAAATAACAAGTGTGTGTAAGAAATTGAAATGCGCCCCCTTTGGCCCAAAATAATTTAAAAATGTTTTTTAAAAAAAAGTATATAGAGACATACTGTAATAACTTGAAGTAAATAAGGAAGATTCAAAAACAATTACAAACAAAATATTTAAAAAATATAAGAAATAACTAAAAGAAGTCTTTTTCTCACAATGTGTCGACTTTTTTCTTATAAAATTAGGAACAATTTCTCATATTCTTTCTGTTTCTGTAATACCGCAATATTTTCTCATAAAATTATGCCTTTTATTGCAAAATGGCGACATTTGTCGTAGAAAATCCCGACTTTTATCACAATATGGCCAATTGTTGTGTTGTTCTTGTAAAACAGTGATATTTTTTGAGTAAAATTATGACTTTTGTCATCATTTTGCTCCCCTCTGGCCAACATATGAAATAACAAGTGTGTGTAAGAAATAGAAATGCGCCCCCTTTGGCCCAAAATAATTTTAAAATGTTTTTTTTTTTTAATTATATAGAGACATACTGTAATAACTTGAAGTAAATAAGGAAGATTCAAAAACAATTACAAACAAAATATTTAAAAAATATATAAGAAATAACTAAAAGAAGTCTTTTTCTCACAATGTGTCGACTTTTTTCTTATAAAATTAGGAACAATTTCTCATATTCTTTCTGTTTCTGTAACACCGCAATATTTTCTCATAAAATTATTACTTTTTATTGCAAAATGGCGACATTTGTCGTAGAAAATCCCGACTTTTATCACAATATTGCCAATTGTTTTGTTGTTCTTGTAAAACAGTGATATTTTTTGAGTAAAATTATGACTTTTGTCATCATTTTGCTCCCCCTCTGGCCAACATATGAAATAACAAGTGTGTGTAAGAAATTGAAATGCGCCCCCTTTGGCCCAAAATAATTTAAAAATGTTTTTTTTTTTTAAAATATATAGAGACATACTGTAATAACTTGAAGTAAATAAGGAAGATTCAAAAACTATTACAAACTAAATATTTAAAAAAATATAAGAAACAACTAAAAGAAGTCTTTTTCTCACAATGTGTCGACTTTTTTCTTATAAAATTAGGAACAATATCTCATATTTTTTCTGTTTCTGTAATACTGCAATATTTTCTCATAAAATTATTACTTTTTATTGCAAAATGGCGACATTTGTCGTAGAAAATCCCGACTTTTATCACAATATTGCCAATTGTTTTGTTGTTCTCGTAAAACAGTGACATTTTTGGAGTAAAATTATGACTTTTGTCATCAAATTCCGATTGTTATTATGATATTGCCAAAAATGTTTAAGTTTTCTTATAAAATTGTGGCTTTTGTCGAGTAAAATGACGACTTTTTTCATGAAATTGCCAAAATGTTAAGCTTTTTGTGTAAAATTGCGACTGTTGTTGAGTAAAATTCCAACTTTCATCATAATATTGTCAAAATTCTTGTAAAATTTTGACTGGCACTCAGCATCAAGGGTGGGAATTGGGGGTTAAATCACCAAAAAATGTTTCCGGGGTGTGGCCACCGCTGCTGCTCACTGCTCCCCTCACCTCCCAAGGGGTGATCAAGGGTGATGGGTCGAATGCAGAGAATAATTTCACCACACCTAGTGTGTGTGTGTGTGAGACAATCATTGGTACTAACTATGGTGAGTTCAAGAACCGCTGAAATGAGTAGGACAAAAAAAAGATATGTATATAGAGACATACTGTAATAACTTGAAGTAAATAAGGACGATTCAAAAACAATTACAAACAACATTTTTAAAAAAATATAAGAAATAACTAAAAGAAGTATTTTTCTCAGAATGTGTCGACTTTTTTCTTATAAAATTAGGAACAATATCTCATATTTTTTCTGTTTCTGTAATACTGCAATATTTTCTCATAAAATTATTACTTTTTATTGCAAAATGGCGACATTTGTCGTAGAAAATCCCGACTTTTATCACCTAGTGTGTGTGTGTGTGTGACAATCATTGGTACTAACTATGGTGAGTTCAAGAACCGCTGAAATGAGTAGGACAAAAAAAGATGTATATAGAGACATACTGTAATAACTTGAAGTAAATAAGGAAGATTTAAAAACAATTACAAACAAAATATTTAAAAAATAACTAAAAGCAGTCTTTGTCTCACAATGTGTCGACTTTTTTCTTGTAAAATTAGGAACAATTTCTCATATTATTTCTGTTTCTGTAATACTGCAATATTTTCTCGTACAATTATTACTTTTTATTGCAAAATGGTGACATTTGTCTTTCAAAATTCCGACTTTTATCACAATATTGGCAACTGTTTTGTTGTGCTTGTTAAACAGTGACATTTTTTTGAGTAAAATTATTACTTTTGTCATCATTTTGCTCCCCTCTGGCCAACATATGAAATAACAAGTGTGTGTAAGAAATAGAAATGCGCCCCCTTTGGCCCCAAATAATTTAAAAATGTTTTTTTTTTTTAAGTATATAGAGACATACTGTAATAACTTGAAGTAAATAAGGAAGATTCAAAAACTATTACAAACAAAATATTTAAAAAATATATAAGAAATAACTAAAAGAAGTCTTTTTCTCACAATGTGTCGACTTTTTTCTTATAAAATTAGGAACAATTTCTCATATTCTTTCTGTTTCTGTAATACCGCAATATTTTCTCATAAAATGATTACTTTTTATTGCAAAATGGCGACATTTGTCGTAGAAAATCCCGACTTTTATCACCTAGTGTGTGTGTGTGTGTGACAATCATTGGTACTAACTATGGTGAGTTCAAGAACCGCTGAAATGAGTAGGACAAAAAAAGATGTATATAGAGACATACTGTAATAACTTGAAGTAAATAAGGAAGATTCAAAAACAATTACAAACAAAATATTTAAAAAATAACTAAAAGCAGTCTTTGTCTCACAATGTGTCGACTTTTTTCTTATAAAATTAGGAACAATTTCTCATATTATTTCTGTTTCTGTAATACTGCAATATTTTCTCGTAAAATTATTACTTTTTATTGCAAAATGGTGACATTTGTCTTTCAAAATTCCGACTTTTATCACAATATTGGCAACTGTTAAACAGTGACATTTTTTTTGAGTAAAATTATGACTTTTGTCATCATTTTGCTCCCCTCTGGCCAACATATGAAATAACAAGTGTGTGTAAGAAATTGAAATGCGCCCCCTTTGGCCCAAAATAATTTAAAAATGTTTAAAAAAAATAAATTGTATATAGAGACATACTGTAATAACTTGAAGTAAATAATGAAGAAAAAAAACAATTACAAACAAAAAAAATAAAATAACTAAAAGCAGTCGTTTTCTTACAATGTGTCAACTTTTTTCTTATAAAATTGGGAACAATTTCTCATATTCTTTCTGTTTCTGTAATATTGCAATATTTTCTTGTATAATTATGACTTGCATGTAAAATTATTACTTTTTATCGCAAAATGGTGACATCTGTCATATAAAATTCCGACTTTTATCACAATATTGCCAATTGTTTAGTTTTTTCAGTGACATTTTTTTGAGTAAAATGATGACTTTTGTCATCATTTTGCTCCCCCTCTGGCCAACATATGAAATAACAAGTTTGTGTAAGAAATTGAAATGCGCCCCCTTTGGACAAAATTAATAAGAAAAAAAATAATAATAATAAATAATTAAAAAATGTTTTATACAGACACATACTGTGATAACTTGAAGTAAATAATGAAGAATAAAAACCAATTACAAACAAAAAATTCTACAAAAAAGTATTTTTCTCACAATGTGTCGACATTGTGTTTTCTTATAAAATTGGGAACAATTTCTCATATTCTTTCTGCTTCTGTAATATTGCAATATTTTCTTGTATAATTATGACTTGCATGTAAAATTATTACTTTTTATTGCAAAATGGGGACATTTGTCACATACAATTCTGACTTTTATCACAATATTGCCAATTGTTTTGTTGTTCCTGTAAAACAGTGACATTTTTTTTTGAGTAAAATTATGACTTTTGTCATCATTTTGCTCCCTCCTCTGGCCAACATATGAAATAACAAGTGTGTGTAAGAAATTGAAATGCACCCCCTTTGGCCCAAAATAATAAAAAAATTTAATAAATGTATATAGAGACATACTGTAATAACTTGAAGTAAATAATGAAGAATAAAAACCAATTACAAACAACAAATTCTACAAAAAAAGAATGAGTCTTTTTCTCACAATGTGTCGACTTTTTTCTTATAAAACTGGGAACAATTTGTCAAGACTTGGTCCTGGGGTTTAGTTTTTCTGGGATGCAACGGAAAGTTGGCTCGGGCGAGACGGGAATTTAAGTAAATTTTTATTTAAAGACTATAACTACAAAAAAAAAGGAAGTAAACAAAAGGCGCGCACAATGGCGGAGAACAAACTATGAAACCAAAAAGACTATAAACATGGAACAAAAACTTACTTGGCTTGGACAAAAATAGTAGCATGAAGGATGGACATGGAAAGAAGTGTCAGGAATGGACAGAGCATAAATGTGAGGATGTCACCAGAAAGACAAACTGAAAACAATGAACTTAAATACTACAGACATGATTAACGAAAACAGGTGCGTGACTCAAAACGTGAAACAGGTGCGTGACGTGACAGGTGAAAACTAATGGGTTGCTATGGTGACAATCAAGAGTGCACAATGAGTCCAAACGTGGAACAGGTGAAACTAATGGGGTAATCATGGAAACAAGACAAGGGAGTGAAAAGACAGAAACTAAAGAGTCCAAAACATGACTTAAAACAAAACATGATTACACAGACATGACACAATTTCTCATATTCTTTCTGTTTCTGTAATATTGCAATATTTTCTTGTATAATCATGACTTGCATGTAAAATGATTACTTTTTATTGCAAAATGGGGACTTTTGTCACATAAAATTCTGACTTTTATCACAATTTTTTTGTTCTTGTAAAAAGAAAGTGAAATTTTTTGAGTAAAATTATCTCTTTTGCTAAGTAAAATTCCAATTATTTTAATTTTGCCAAAAAAATTACGTTTTCTTATAAAATTGTGACTTTTGTCGACGACTCTTTTCATAAAATTGCCAAAATGTTAAGCTTTTCTTGTAAAATTGTGACTTTTATTGAGTAAGATTCCAACTTTTATCATAATATAGTCAAAATTATTGTAAAATGTAGACTTGTGCTGAGTAAAATGACGACAGCAAATAGTGCCATCAGTAGCGTACACACTAGAGATGCGCGGATAGGCAAATATTTCATCCGCAACCGCATCAGAAAGTCGTCAACCATCCGCCATCCACCCGATGTAACGTTTGATCAGAACTGCATCCGCCCGCCATCCGCCCGGTATATCTAATATAGACGATGCAAGGCATTAGTGAGGCACCTGCCAACTACTCCGGTTTTCCCGTAATTCGTACGGTTTTCATCAACCTATTCCGGGTTACGGGTGCAGTGATAAAAAATACGGTTTTTCATTCATTTAAAAAAAAAAGGGTGAAAACTACGCGAATTGCACCTTGTGCAGACAAGATTTTTCGATCGGACACGGAGGAATTAGCGATGTAAAAGACCACGTTGGGACAAAAAAACACAAGTCTAATGCCGTTGCTAGCGATACAAGTGGAAAACTTTCAACGTTTTTCGTCGCCCAAACAGATTCTTTGGATGTGATTAAATGCCGAAGTTTTATTTACGGAGGCAATAATTGAGCATGGACTTCCAATCGCACTGGCTGATCACATGGGACAGTTAAATGTTTGTAATGCAACCTTTGAAAATCATTACGCGGTGATCGCGGTCTCAAAAATAAACTTTTCTTGCATGATAATGTCCAGAAAAATTCGCTTTATATTACTATAGAGTCCTTTTAACGAATGAGTTTGATGGTTTATCACAAACCTTAAATGAAAGAAGTCCTTTCTTCTCCTGCACCATGCATGCGCTTTGGCCTTGCCTCGTGTTTGGTGCGCAATCCTGTCGGCTGTATTTCACAGCACGACATACTGTTAAAAGTGTTTATACTATTTATGCTTTCAAGTCCAAGTTAAAGAAATCTTGTTAAATGTTGACAGCATAACTACCAAAATACAGAAGTATGTCCTTAATATTTTTGCAGTGCTATTTCTGTTGAAAAGTTCAAATGATTACATTAGAGATGTGATGTGCCACTTTTCAAAGTGTCTGATGGCTTAAATTAATTTTCATTAATTTTTCATATTTTGAATTCTTTTGAAAGGCTTACAAAAAAACTACATTTGAATTGTAATTCCATGCTATTGACAGGACTATTAATTTTAATGAAGTTAGCTTACCATGTTTACAGTATGATAATTGTGATAGAAATGTGAATTTTAGGCACAGAATATTTTTTACAATTGAACAAGGCAGTAGATTATACAAGCTTGGACAGAAAGTTAATAATGACACCAATTTTTTTTTTAATGGAATTGTTTAGTACTGTTTTACCATTTGTTTACTGTAAAAAGTGTTTATACTTTCAATGAACAAATTGAAGTCTTGTGAAAGGTTGACAGGATAACTGGCATTAACTGTCAAAATAATTTCAAACTATTGAAGTTAGCTTACAGAATAAACATGTCAATCAACCCATATGATTTTTGCTGTAATATTTTTGTTTTGAAAAGTCACTGTGACTGATAGAAAAGTGATGGTTTTAGCAACATTTTAACCTGTCTGAATGCTAATAATCATTTTGCGTCGGGGGGCGAAGCCCTGAACCCTCCACCAGGACTTTGTCCTGGACCTACCGGGGCCTGCGGCCCTTGGACCCTGGCTACTAGGTTTTTCTGATTTCAAAAGTTGGCAGGTATGGTGAGGTTATAAAGCTTTTGCCTGTTAAAGAAAGGAGACTGATCCAATGCAGTACAGTCTTTCGCGTGCCACGCTGTCACGACCCAGACGCACACCAGTGCGCAATCATATGGGAGCCGCGCTGAGCGCACTGCGCGCGGAGTGACCCCTGTTACGCGCCCCCGGCAACAGGGGTGGCGGGCAGGTAAGCTGCGCGGGCGGAGCGCGCGGAGTGACCCATGTTACGAGCCCCCAACCACGGGGGTGGCGGGCAGGTAAGCTGCTTACCTGCTGCGCGTGACGCCGGCCGCGGCGAAGGCGGACGAGGCGGGGTGTCGGTGCGGTGGGCGCGGTAGTGACCCTGGACGTGCGTCGGGCCCTTCTCGCTGATCGCCTCAGCTACGGCTCCCGGTGGGGCCCTCTCGGGGGAAGGGGCCTCGGTCCCGGACCCCGGCGAGGCGTCCCTTCTCCGCTCCGTAAAAGTGTCCATCTCTTTTCTTTTTTTTTCTTCTGTTGTGGCATATGCTGCAGGTGCCTGCTCATTTTTCGTATGTGGGTAACAACATTTAACTATGTATATATATTTCCCAATTGGTTTAACTGCCACCCGCAAAAAAAAAAAAAAAAAAAAAAATATCTAATTGATCCGCCCGACCCGACCCGCACGCGGATAAAATCTTATTTTTTTAAATTTCATCCGCCCGATCCGCGGATAATCCGCGGACTCCGCGGTTGTGCCCGCAAACCGCGCATCTCTAGTACACACAAACATATTAAACACGTCTAACAATCGGGAAGGTTTGTGTCGTGTTTGTCCTCAAACAAAAAACATACTAAAACAAAAAAATAATTTCCCCCTTATTTTTTCCATTTTCAATCCTATTTTAAAAATGCCACTAGGGCGGCGCTAAAGAGCCCCGGGCTATCGGAGTAAAATGTGATAGCAGTCTAAATGAACATAATAACATTCATCAGAAGAAGGTGAGGTGGACGATACCCGCCTCACTAATTGTGTGCTGGCAGACTCAGGAATGTGAGGAATGTCGGGGGGGCATTAGCCGTTAGCCGATTAGCACAGCAGGTCACCGAGCGCCAGCAGGGGTGAGTCCTGGGTGGAAAGTCTGTCTGGACCGTGGCCTGGATTAGCCGGGGCGGTCCAGCCTTTTTTTTTCCCCTCCCCCTGTCCAGTTGTCCAGTTTCTTTCCTGGTGTTGTGGAAGGAAAAGTATCTTCCATATGAGGAGATGTGAACAAGTGGTGACATAAAACAATAACATTGCATCTAATAGACAATGTCTCATTTGCACCCCTGCTGGTCAAAATGAGGGTGGTCCCAAAAAGGAGGGATTTGTCTAATTGACTCTGTTGCAAGTCTTGTGTGTTCTTTGTTACTTGTTTGTGTGTGCTATTTCTGGTCTCAGTCTGGCTGCCTTACCAGTCCAGCCTTAGACTGAATATTTTTTTACTCATCCTCCCCCCCCAAAAAGGAGGGATTTTTCAAATGGACTGTGTGTGCTCCCCCTCTGGTCAACATATGAAATAACAAGTGTGTGTAAGAAATTGAAATGCACTCCCTTTGGCCCAAATTGATAATAAAAAAAAAAAAATAATAAATAAATATGTATATAGAGACATACTGTAATAACTTGAAGTAAATAATGAAGAATAAAAACCAATTACAAACAAAAAAATTCAAAAAAAGATAAAACGCAGTCTTTTTCTTAAAATGTGTCGCCTTATTTCTTATAAAATTGGGAACAATTTCTCGCATTCTTTCTGTTTCTGTAATATTGCAATATTTTCTATACTAGTATATACTAGTACTAGTATATACTAGTACCCGCACTCTTTTACTACGAAGCCACGCTGTTGTAACACGTGGCTTGGCATTGTCTTGCTGAAATAAGCAGGGGCGTCCATGGTAACGTCGCTTGGATGGCAACATATGTTGCTCCAAAAGCTGTATGTACCTTTTCAGCATTAATGGTGCCTTCACAGATGTGTAAGTTACCCATGTCTTGGGCACTAATGCTCCCCCTCTGGTCAACATATGAAATAACAAGTGTGTGTAAGAAATTGAAATGCACTCCCTTTGGCCCAAATTAATAATAAAAAAAATAAATAAATAAATAAATATGTATATAGAGACATACTGTAATAACTTGAAGTAAATAATGAAGAATAAAAACCAATTACAAACAAAACAAAAAATAAATAAATAAAACGTAGTCTTTTTCTTACAATGTGTCGCCTTATTTCTTATAAAATTGGGAACAATTTCTCGCATTCTTTCTGTTTCTGTAATATTGCAATATTTACTTGTATAATTATGACTTGCATGTAAAATTATTACTTTTTATTGCAAAATGGGGACATTTGTCACATACAATTCTGACTTTTATCACAATATTGCCAATTTTTTTGTTCTTGTAAAAAAAAAAAGTGACATTTTTTGAGTAAAATTATCTCTTTTGCCAAGTAAAATTCCGATTGTTATTTTAATATTGCCAAAAAAAATTATATACTAGTATATACTAGTACCCGCACTCTTTTACTACGAAGCCACGCTGTTGTAACACGTGGCTTGGCATTGTCTTGCTGAAATAAGCAGGGGCGTCCATGGTAACGTCGCTTGGATGGCAACATATGTTGCTCCAAAAGCTGTATGTACCTTTCAGCATTAATGGTGCCTTCACAGATGTGTAAGTTACCCATGTCTTGGGCACTAATGCTCCCCCTCTGGTCAACATATGAAATAACAAGTGTGTGTAAGAAATTGAAATGCACTCCCTTTGGCCCAAATTAATAATAAAAAAAAAAAAAAAAAAAAAAAATATGTATATAGAGACATACTGTAATAACTTGAAGTAAATAATGAAGAATAAAAACCAATTACAAACAAAACAAAAAATAAATAAATAAAACGTAGTCTTTTTCTTACAATGTGTCGCCTTATTTCTTATAAAATTGGGAACAATTTATCGCATTCTTTCTGTTTCTGTAATATTGCAATATTTACTTGTATAATTATGACTTGCATGTAAAATTATTACTTTTTATTGCAAAATGGGGACATTTGTCACATACAATTCTGACTTTTATCACAATATTGCCAATTTTTTTGTTCTTGTAAAAAAAAAGTGAAATTTTTTTGAGTAAAATGATCTCTTTTGCCAAGTAAAATTCCGATTGTTATTTTAATATTGCCAAAAAAAATTATATACTAGTATATACTAGTATACTAGTATATACTAGTACTCGCACTCTTTTACTACGAAGCCACGCTGTTGTAACACGTGGCTTGGCATTGTCTTGCTGAAATAAGCAGGGGCGTCCATGGTAACGTCGCTTGGATGGCAACATATGTTGCTCCAAAAGCTGTATGTACCTTTTCAGCATTAATGGTGCCTTCACAGATGTGTAAGTTACCCATGTCTTGGGCACTAATACACCCCCCATACCATCACACATGCTGCCTTTTTACACTTTCACCCTAGAACAATCCGGATGGTTCATTTCCATTTTGGTCCACAGTTTCCAAAAACAATTTGAAATGTGGACTCGTCTAGACCACAGAACACTTTTCCACTTTTGCATCAGTCCATCTTAGATGAGCTCGGGGCCCGGCGAAGTCGACGGCGTTTCCGGGCGTTGTTGATAAATGGCTTTGGCTTTGCATAGTAGAGTTTTAACTGGCGCTTACAGATGTAGCGACCGACTGTGGTTACTGACAGTGGGTTTCTGAAGTGTTCCTAAAGCCCATGTGGTGATATCCTTTACACACCGATGTGGCTTTTTTGATGAAGTACTGCCTGAGGGATCCAAGGTGTGTAATATCATGGCTTACGTGCAGTGATTTCTACAGATTCTCTGAACCTTTTGATGATATTACGGAGCGTAGATGGTGAAATCCCTAAATTCCTTGTTGAGAAATGTTGTTCTTAAACAATTTGCTCAGGCATTTGTTGACAAAGTGGTGACCCTCGCCCCCGTCCTTGTTTGTGAACGACTGAGCATTTCATGCTTTTATACCCAATCATGGCACCCACCTGTTCCCAATTAGCCTGTTCACCTGTGGGGTGTTCCAAATAAGTCTTTGATGAGCATTCCTCAACTTTCTCACTCTTTTTTGCCACTTGTGCCAGCTTTTTTTTTTAACCATGTTGCAGGCATCAAACTCCAAATGTGACATGAGTGGAGTGTGAGTACTCTGGTGGAAGGGGAGCTCACTAGTGCCCCCTAAAGGTGGTGTGTAACTTCATGACGAACAGAATGTAGACTTGAAGGGATTTTGTGACTTTTGTGCCGCTTTTCGCCAAAGGTGCTCTGCTCTAATGAACCTCCATCTTTTCTCCCCTTCTTCTTCATCTCTCCCTGCAGTGATCTCAGCGAGAACCAGATTCAAGGGGTGCCGAGGAAAGCCTTCAGGGGAGCTGTGGAAATCAAGAACCTGTAAGTTGTGTGTGTGTGTGTGTGTGTGTGTGTGTGTGTGTGTGTGTGTGTGTGTGTGTGTGTGTGTGTGTGTGTGTGTGTGTGTGTGTTTCTAGCCATTTTCACCCCTGCTGGTGACATCTATCAACATGAGGGTGGTCCCAAAAAGGAGGGATTTTTCACTCTGTTGCAAGTCTTGTGTATTCTTTGTAACTTGTTTGTGTGTGTGTGCTATGGCTATTGAGTTTTTTTTCCCACTGTTCTCAGTCTGGACCCCCTCCTTAGACTGAATATTTTTTTAACCCCCCAAAAAGGAGGGATTTTTCAAATTGACTGTGTGTCACTTTTAAAAGTGCTCCCCCTCTGGTCAACATATGAAATAACAAGTGTGTGTAAGGAATTGAAATGCGCCCCCTCTGGACAAAGTTAATAATAAAAAAAATAAGTAAATAAGTGTATAGAGACATACTGTAATAACTTGAAGTAAATAATGAAGATTAAAAACCAATTACTAACAAAAAATTTAACAAAGAAAAAAAATGAACTAAAAGCGGTCCTTTTCTCACAATGTGTCGACTTTTTTCTTATAGAATTGGGAGCAATTTCTCATATTCTTTCTGTTTCTGTAATATTGCAATATTTTCTTGTAAAATTATTACTTTTCTATGTAAAAAAAAACTACAATTAAAAGCTTACTTTTTTATATCTGCATAGTATATATATATATATATATATATATATATATATATATATATATATATATATATATATATATAGTCTTTTTTTTTTTTTTTGGGGTGGGGGTGTCTCAAGAAGGTAACAAATACAAGAAATAGAACTGCACCCCCTTTGGCCAAAATTAATTTTAAAATATATATATATATATATATATATATATATATATATATATATATATATATATATATATATATATATATATGTATATACAGACATATTGTAATAACTTGAAGTAAATAATGAAGATTTAAAACCAACTACGAACAAAAAATTTAACAAAAAAAATTACTAAAAGCTTACCTTTTTTATATGTGCATAGTATGTATATATTATTAATGTTGTAAATACACTTCTTTATATATCTAGAAAGGCTGGTCCTAAAGAGGTAGGCTTTTTTCTCAGGTCTCAAGAAGGTAACAAATACAAGAATGTGTGTGTGTGTGTGTGTTTCTAGCCTTCTTGAGACATGAAGAAGGAAAAGTATCTTCCATATGAGGAGGTGTGAACAAGTGATGACATAAATCAATAACATTGCATCTAATAGACAATGTCTCATTTGTGGTGACATCTATCAACATGAGGGTGGTCCCAAAAAGGAGGGATTTTTCACTCTGTTGCAAGTCTTGTGTATTCTTTGTAACTTGTTTGTGTGTGTGTGCTATGGCTATTGAGTTTTTTTTCACTGTTCTCAGTCTGTACCCCCTCCTCGGGAGTTCAGCCTTAGACTGAATATAAAAAGGAAGGATTTTTCAAATTGACTGTGTGTTGGTTTTAAAAGTGCTCCCCCTCTGGTCAACATATGAAATAACAAGTGTGTGTGTGTAAGAAAAATTAATAATAAAAAATAAGTAAATACGTATATAGAGACATACTGTAATAACTTGAAGTAAATAATGAAGATTAAAAACCAATTACAAACAAAAAATTTAACAAAAAAAGATTAACTAAAAGCTGTCTTTTTCTCACAATGTGTCGACTTTTTTCTTATAAAATTGGGAGCAATTTCTCATATTCTTTCTATTTCTGTAATATTGCAATATTTTCTTGTAAAATTATTACTTTTTTATGTAAAATTATTACTTTAAAAAAAACAAAAAAACATTTAAAAGCTTACTTTTTTATATCAGCATAGAATATATATATATATATATATATATATATATATATATATATATATATATATATATATATATATATATATATATATATATATATATATATATATATATATATATATATATATATATAAGGTAACAAATACAAGAATGTGTGTGTAAGAAATAGAACTGTGCCCCGTTTGGCCAAAATTAATTTAAAAAATATACATGCACCTGGGGATAAGTTGATTGGCAACACTAAATTGGCCCTAGTGTGTGGATGTGAGTGTGAATGTTGTCTGTCTATCTGTGTTGGCCCTGCGATGAGGTGGCGACTTGTCCAGGGTGTACCCCGCCTTCCGCCGGATTGTAGCTGAGATAGGCTCCAGCGCCCCCCGCGACCCCAAAGGGAATGAGCGGTAGAAAATGGATGGATGCATGGATATATAAATATGCATATAGAGGCATACTGTAATAACTTGAAGTAAATAATGAAGATTAAAAACCAATTACAAACAAAAAATGTAACAAAAAAAAATGAACTAAAAGCGGTCTTTTTCTCACAATGTGTCGACTTTTTTTCTTATAAAATTGGGAACAATTTCTCATATTCTTTCTGTTTCTGTAATATTGCAAGATTTTCTTGTAAAATTATTACTTTTTTGTTAAAAAAACACTACAATTAAAAGCTTACTTTTTTATATCAGCATACTATGTATATACAGTATATATATATATTATTATTATTATTATTTTATTTATTTTTTTGAATTCTCAAGAAGGTAACAAATACAAGAATGTATGTGTAAGAAATAGAACTGCGTCCCGTTTGACCATAATTAATAAAAAATAAAAAAATAAATATGTATATAGCCACATACTGTAGTTACTTGAAGTAAATAATGAAGAAACAATTACAAACAAAAATGTCAACAAAAAATTGTTTTTTCTCACAATGTGTTCACTTTTTTTCTCATAAAATTGGGAGCAATTTCTCATATTCTTTCTGTTTCTGTAATATTGCAATATTTTCTTGTAAAATTATTACTTTTTTATGTAAAATTATTACTTTAAAAAAACTACAATTAAAAGCTTACTTTTTTATATCAGCATAGTGTATATATATATATATATATATATATATATATATATATATATATATATATATATATATACATATATATATATATATATATATATATTTATTTATTTATTTTTATTTATTTATTTATTTTTAAATTTTAATTCTCAAGAAGGTAACAAATACAAGAATATATGTGTAAGAAATAGAACTGCGTCCCGTTTGACCATAATTAATAAAAAATAAAAAATAAATATGTATATAGAGACATACTGTAATAACTTGAAGTAAATAATGAAGAAACAATTACAAACAAAAATGTCAACAAAAAATTGTTTTTTCTCACAATGTGTTCACTTTTTTTCTCATAAAATTGGGAGCAATTTCTCATATTCTTTCTGTTTCTGCAATATTGCAATATTTTCTTGTAAAATTATTACTTTTTTATGTAACATTATTACTTTAAAAAAAACTACAATTAAAAGCTTACTTTTTTATATCAGCATAGTATATATATATATATTTTTTTTTTTTTTTTTTTTTTTTTAATTCTCAAGAAGGTAACAAATACAAGAATGTATGTGTAAGAAATAGAACTGCGTCCCGTTTGACCATAATTAATAAAAATAATAAAAAATAAATATGTATATAGATACATTCTGTAATAACTTGAAGTAAATAATGAAGAAACAATTACAAACAAACATTTCAACAAAAAATTGTTTTTTCTCACAATGTGTTCACTTTTTTTCTCATAAAATTGGGAGCAATTTCTCATATTCTTTCTGTTTCTGCAATATTGCAATATTTTCTTGTAAAATTATTACTTTTTTATGTAAAATTATTACTTTAAAAAAAACTACAATTAAAAGCTTACTTTTTTATATCAGCATAGTATATATATATATATATATATATATATATATTTATTTTTATTTTATTTTTTTAATTCTCAAGAAGGTAACAAATACAAGAATGTATGTGTAAGAAATAGAACTGCGTCCCGTTTGACCATAATTAATAAAAAAATAAAAAATAAATATGTGTATAGCCACATACTGTAGTTACTTGAAGTAAATAATGAAGAAACAATTACAAACAAAAATTTCAACAAAAAAATAGTTTTTTCTCACGTGTTCACTTTTTTCTCATAAAATTGGGAGCAATTTCTCATATTCTTTCTGTTTCTGTAATATTGCAATATTTTCTTGTAAAATTATTACTTTTTTATGTAAAATTATTACTTTAAAAAAAACTACAGTTAAAAGCTTACTTTTTTATATCAGCATAGTATATATATATATATATATATATATTTTTATTTTTATTTTATTTTTTTAATTCTCAAGAAGGTAACAAATACAAGAATGTATGTGTAAGAAATAGAACTGCGTCCCGTTTGACCATAATTAATAAAAAATAAAAAATAAATATGTGTATAGCCACATACTGTAGTTACTTGAAGTAAATAATGAAGAAACAATTACAAACAAAAATTTCAACAAAAAAATAGTTTTTTCTCACGTGTTCACTTTTTTCTCATAAAATTGGGAGCAATTTCTCATATTCTTTCTGTTTCTGTAATATTGCAATATTGTCTTGTAATATTATTATTTTGTTATGTAAAATTATTAATTAAAAAAAAACATATCAAAGCTTACTTTTTTTATATCAGCACAGTATGTATGTATATATATATATTTATTTATTTATTTATTTATTTATTTATTTATTTTTTTTTTTTATTTTTTTTTTGGAGGTCTCAAGAAGATAACAAATACAAGAATGTGTGTGTAAGAAATAGAACTGTGCCCCGTTTGGCCAAAATTAATTAAATATATATATATATATATATATATATATATATATATATATATATATATATATATATATATATATATATATATATATATATATATATATATATATATATATATGTCTTAATAAGGTTATCCAAAAAATAGTGCTCGATACCGTAGTAGAGCGCAATATATGTATGTGTGGGGAAAAATCACAAGACTATTTCATCTCTACAGGCCTGTTTCATGAGGGGGGGTAAGATGAAATAGTCTTGTGATTTTTTCCCACACATACATATACATATGTATATATATATATATATATATATATATATATATATATATATGTATATATATATATATATATATATATATATATATATATATATATATATATATATATATACATATATATATATATATATATATATATATATATATATATATATATATATATATATGTATATAGAGTCATACTGTAATAACTTGAAGTAAATCTGTTTGTCTTTTTCTCACAATGTGTCAACTTTTTTCTTATAAAATTGGAGAAAAAAATTCATATTCTTTCTGTTTCTGTAATATTGCAATATTTTCTTGTAAAATTATAACTTTTTTATGTAAAATTATTACTTAAAAAAAATACAATTAAAAGCTTACTTTTTTTTATATCCGCATAGTACATATATATTTTATTTTTTTATTTTTTTATTTTTTTGAGGTCTCAAGAAGGTAACAAATACAAGAATGTGTGTGTAAGAAATAGAACTGTGCCCCGTTTGGCCAAGATTAATTTAAAAAATATATATATAAATATGTATATAGAGTCATACTGTAATAACTTGAAGTAAATCTGTTCGTCTTTTTCTCACAATGTGTCAACTTTTTTTCTTATAAAATCGGAGAAAAAAATTCATATTCTTTCTGTTTCTGTAATATTGCAATATTTTCTTGTAAAATTATAACTTTTTTATGTAAAATTATTACTTTAAAAAAAATACAATTAAAAGCTTACTTTTTTTATATCCGCGTAGTACATATATATATATATATATATATATATATATATATATATATATATATATATATATATATATATATATATATATATATATTTTTTTTTTTTTTTTTTTTTTTTTTTTTTTTTGAGGTCTCAAGAAGGTAACAAATACAAGAATGTGTGTGTAAGAAATAGAACTGTGCCCCGTTTGGCCAAGATTAATTAAAAATATATATATATAAATATGCATATAGAGGCATACTGTAATAACTTGAAGTAAATCTGTTAGTCTTTTTCTCACAATGTGTCAACTTTTTTCTTATAAAATTGGAGAAAAAAAATTCATATTCTTTCTGTTTCTGTAATATTGCAATATTTTCTTGTAAAATTATAACTTTTTTTATGTAAAACTATTACTTAAAAAAAAGTATATATGTATATATATATATACAGTCTTTTTTTTTTTTTTTTTTTTTTTTTTTTTGGGGTGGGGGGTCTCAAGAAGGTAACAAATACAAGAAATAGAACTGCACCCCTTTGGCCAAAATTTATTAAAAAAAAATATATATATATATATATATATATATATGTATATGTATATATATATATATATATATATATATATATATATATATATGTATATGTATATATATATATATATATATATATATATATATATATATATATATATATATATATAGAGAGAGAGAGAGAGAGAGAGAGAGAGAGAGAGAGACATACTGTAATAACTTGAAGTAAATAATTAAGATTAAAAACCAATTACAAACAAAAAATCTAACAAAGAAAAAAATGAACTAAAAGCGGTCTTTTTCTCACAATGTGTCGACTTGTTTCTTATAAAATTGGGAACAATTTCTCATATTCTTTCTGTTTCTGTAATATTGCAATATTTTCTTGTAAAATTATTACTTTTTTATGTAAAAAAAAAACTACAATTAAAAGCTTACTTTTTTATATCTGCATAGTATATATACACATATATATATATATATATATATATATATATATATATATATAGTCTTTTTTTTTTTTTTTTTTTTGGGGTGGGGGGGTCTCAAGAAGGTAACAAATACAAGAAATAGAACTGCAACCCCTTTGGCCAAAATTAATTTAAAAAAAAAAAAATATATATATATATATATATATATATGTATTTCAAGATATACTGTAATAACTTGAAGTAAATAATTAAGATTAAAAACCAATTACAAACAAAAAATTCAACAAAGAAAAAAATGAACTAAAAGCGGTCTTTTTCTCACAATGTGTCGACTTGTTTCTTATAAAATTGGGAACAATTTCTCATATTCTTTCTGTTTCTGTAATATTGCAATATTTTCTTGTAAAATTATTACTTTTTTATGTAAAAAAAAAAACTACAATTAAAAGCTTACTTTTTTATATCTGCATAGTATATATATATATATATATATATATATATATATATATATATATATATATATATATATATATATATATATAGTCTTTTTTTTTTCTTTTTTTTTGGGGGGTGGGGGTGTCTCAAGAAGGTAACAAATACAAGAAATAGAACTGCACCCCCTTTGGCCAAAATTAATTTTAATATATATATATATATATATATATATATATATATATATATATATATATATATATATATATATATATATATATAGAGAGAGACATATTGTAATAACTTGAAGTAAATAATGAAGATTTAAAACCAACTACGAACAAAAAATTTAACAAAAAAAAATTACTAAAAGCTTACCTTTTTTATATGTGCATAGTATGTATATATTATTAATGTTGTAAATACAAATCTTTGTATAACTAGAAAGGCTGGTCCTAAAGAGGGAGGCTTTTTTCTCAGGTCTCAAGAAGGTGAAAAATACAAGAATGTGTGTGTGTGTGTGTGTGTGTGTGCGTGTGTGTGTGTGTGTGTGTGTGTGTGTGTGTGTGTGTGTGTGTGTTGCCCTCCATGTTTACAAATGTGCACAGCTCAATGTGTGTGTGCATCAATATTTAATTGCCTTAAATGTCATGTGCCTCCTGCCTGCTCTATTGACTGCTCATTAATAACCGTGTGTGTGTGTGTGTGTGTGTGTGTGTGTGTGTGTGTGTGTGTGTGTGTGTGTGTGTGTGTGTGTGTGTGTGTGTGTGTGGTGGCTGCTGTTTTGCCTGAGTCAAAGTTAGGATGATTGCAGATAATTGCCGGTCATTTTTTGCCTCCTAAAATGTTCTTTATAATAATTTCCTGGTGAATATAAATGTGTTTGTTGAAATGAAATGTCACGCCATTATTACAAGAACGTGTGTGTGTGTGTGTGTGTGTGTGTGTGTGTGTGTGTGTGTGTGTGTGTGTGTGTGTGTGTGTGTGTGTGTGTGTGTGTGTGTGTGTGTGTGTGTGTGTGTGTGTGTGTGTGTGTGTGTGTGTGCAGCCAGCTGGACTACAACCACATCAGTTGTATTGAAGATGGAGCATTCCGAGCGTTACGCGACCTGGAAGTACTGTGAGTATTACTTTAAGTACTGTGAGTATTACTTTGTTAAGTACTGTGAGTGTTACTTTGTTAAGTACTGTGAGTATCACTTTGTTAAGTACTGTGAGTATTACTTTGTTAAGTACTGTGAGTGTTACTTTGTTAAGTACTGTGTGTATTACTTTGTTAAGTACTGTGAGTATTACTTTGTTAAGTACTGTGAGTATCACTTTGTTAAGTACTGTGAGTATCACCTTGTTAAGTACTGTGAGTATCACTTTGTTAAGTACTGTGAGTATTACTTTAAGTACTGTGAGTATTACTTTGTTAAGTACTGTGAGTATCACTTTGTTAAGTACTGTGAGTATCACTTTGTTAAGTACTGTGAGTATCACTTTGTTAAGTACTGTGAGTATCACCTTGTTAAGTACTGTGAGTGTTACTTTGTTAAGTACTGTGAGTATCACTTTGTTAAGTACTGTGAGTATCACCTTGTTAAGTACTGTGAGTATCACTTTGTTAAGTACTGTGTGTATCACTTTGTTAAGTACTGTGAGTATCACTTTGTTAAGTACACTTGTGTACTGTACTTAACTGCACTGTATTTAAGTGTACTGTGTGTATTTAAGTGTACTGTGTGTGTATTAGTGTACTGTGTATGTTTAGGTGTACTGTGTGTGTGTTTAAGTGTACTGTGTGTGTTTAAGTGTACTGTGTGTGTTTAAGTGTACTGTGTGTGTTTAAGTGTGTTGTGTGTGTTTAAGTGTACTGTGTGTGTGTAACTGTACTGTGTGTGTTTAAGTGTACTGTGTGTGTTTAAGTGTACTGTGTGTGTTTAAGTGTACTGTGTGTATTTAACTGTAGTGTGTGTGTTTAAGTGTACTGTGTGTGTGTTTAAGTGTACTGTGTGTGTTTAACTGTACTGTGTATGTTTAAGTGTGTTGTGTGTGTTTAAGTGTACTGTGTGTATTTAACTGTACTGTGTGTGTTTAAGTGTACTTTGTGTGTTTAACTGTACTGTGTATGTTTAAGTGTGTTGTGTGTGTTTAAGCGTACTGTGTGTATTTAACTGTACTGTGTGTGTTTAAGTGTACTGTGTATGTTTAAGTGTACTGTGTGTATTTAAGTGTACTGTGTGTATTTAAGTGCATGTGTGTGTTAAGTGTACTGTGTGTGTTTAAGTGTACTGTGTGTATTTAACTGTACTGTGCGTGTTTAAGTGTATTGTGTATGTTTAAGTGTACTGTGTGTATTTAAGTGTACTGTGTGTGTTTAAGTGTACTGTGTGTGTTTAAGTGTACTGTGTGTGTTTAAGTGTATTGTGTATGTTTAAGTGTACTGTGTGTATTTAAGTGTACTGTGTGTATTTAAGTGCATGTGTGTGTTACCTGTACTGTGTGTGTTTAAGTGTACTGTGTGTGTTTAAGTGTACTGTGTGTATTTAAGTGTACTGTGTGTATTTAAGTGCATGTGTGTGTTTAAGTGTACTGTGTGTGTTTAAGTGTACTGTGTGTATTTAAGTGTACTGTGTGTATTTAAGTGCATGTGTGTGTTTAAGTGTACTGTGTGTGTTTAAGTGTACTGTGTGTATTTAACTGTACTGTGTTTGTTTAACTGTACTGTGTATGTTTAAGTGTACTGTGTGTTTTTAAGTGTACTGTGTGTGTTTAAGTGTACTGTGTGTATTTAATTGTACTGTGTGTTTAAGTGTACATTATGTGTTTAAGTGTACTGTGTGTGTTTAAGTGTATTGTGTATGTTTAAGTGTACTGTGTGTGTTTAAGTGTACTGTGTGTGTGTTTAAGTGTACTGTGTGTGTTTAACTGTACTGTGTGTGTTTAAGTGTACTGTGTGTTTAAGTGTACTGTGTGTATTTAAGTGTACTGTGTGTGTTTAACTGTACTGTGTATGTTTAAGGTGTACTGTGTATGTTTAAGTGTACTGTGCATGTTTAAGTGTACTGTGTGTGTTTAACTGTACTGTGTGTATTTAACTGTACTTTGTGTATTTAACTGTACTGTGTGTATTTAACTGTACTGTGTATGTTTAAGTGTACTGTGTGTGTTTAAGTGTACTGTGTGTGTTTAAGTGTACTGTGTGTATTTAACTGTACTGTGTGTGTTTAAGTGTACTGTGTGTGTGTTTAACTGTACTGTGTATGTTTAAGTGTACTGTGTGTGTTTAAGTGTACTGTGTGTATTAAACTGTACTGTGTGTATTTAAGTGTACTGTGTTTGTTTAAGTGTACTTTGTGTGTGTTTAAGTGTACTGTGTGTGTTTAAGTGTACTGTGTGTATTTAACTGTACTGTGTTTGTTTAACTGTACTGTGTATGTTTAAGTGTACTGTGTGTTTTTAAGTGTACTGTGTGTGTTTAAGTGTACTGTGTGTATTTAATTGTACTGTGTGTTTAAGTGTACATTATGTGTTTAAGCGTACTGTGTGTGTTTAAGTGTATTGTGTGTGTTTAAGTGTATTGTGTATGTTTAAGTGTACTGTGTGTGTTTAAGTGTACTGTGTGTGTGTTTAAGTGTACTGTGTGTGTTTAACTGTACTGTGTGTGTTTAAGTGTACTGTGTGTTTAAGTGTACTGTGTGTATTTAACTGTACTGTGTGTGTTTAACTGTACTGTGTATGTTTAAGGTGTACTGTGTATGTTTAAGTGTACTGTGCATGTTTAAGTGTACTGTGTGTGTTTAACTGTACTGTGTGTATTTAACTGTACTTTGTGTATTTAACTGTACTGTGTGTATTTAACTGTACTGTGTATGTTTAAGTGTACTGTGTGTGTTTAAGTGTACTGTGTGTGTTTAAGTGTACTGTGTGTATTTAACTGTACTGTGTGTGTTTAAGTGTACTGTGTGTGTGTTTAACTGTACTGTGTATGTTTAAGTGTACTGTGTGTGTTTAAGTGTACTGTGTGTATTAAACTGTACTGTGTGTATTTAAGTGTACTGTGTTTGTTTAAGTGTACTTTGTGTGTGTTTAAGTGTACTGTGTGTGTTTAAGTGTACTGTGTGTATTTAACTGTACTGTGTTTGTTTAACTGTACTGTGTATGTTTAAGTGTACTGTGTGTTTTTAAGTGTACTGTGTGTGTTTAAGTGTACTGTGTGTATTTAATTGTACTGTGTGTTTAAGTGTACATTATGTGTTTAAGCGTACTGTGTGTGTTTAAGTGTATTGTGTGTGTTTAAGTGTATTGTGTATGTTTAAGTGTACTGTGTGTGTTTAAGTGTACTGTGTGTGTGTTTAAGTGTACTGTGTGTGTTTAACTGTACTGTGTGTGTTTAAGTGTACTGTGTGTTTAAGTGTACTGTGTGTATTTAACTGTACTGTGTGTGTTTAACTGTACTGTGTATGTTTAAGGTGTACTGTGTATGTTTAAGTGTACTGTGCATGTTTAAGTGTACTGTGTGTGTTTAACTGTACTGTGTGTATTTAACTGTACTTTGTGTATTTAACTGTACTGTGTGTATTTAACTGTACTGTGTGTGTTTAAGTGTACTGTGTGTGTTTAAGTGTACTGTGTGTGTTTAAGTGAACTGTGTGTATTTAACTGTAGTGTGTGTGTTTAAGTGTACTGTGTGTGTGTTTAAGTGTACTGTGTGTGTTTAACTGTACTGTGTATGTTTAAGTGTGTTGTGTGTGTTTAAGTGTACTGTGTGTATTTAACTGTACTGTGTGTGTTTAAGTGTACTGTGTGTGTTTAAGTGTATTGTGTATGTTTAAGTGTACTGTGTGTATTTAAGTGTACTGTGTGTATTTAAGTGCATGTGTGTGTTAAGTGTACTGTGTGTGTTTAAGTGTACTGTGTGTATGTAACTGTACTGTGTGTGTTTAAGTGTATTGTGTATGTTTAAGTGTACTGTGTGTATTTAAGTGTACTGTGTGTATTTAAGTGCAGGTGTGTGTTTAAGTGTACTGTGTGTGTTTAAGTGTACTGTGTGTATTTAAGTGTACTGTGTGTATTTAAGTGCATGTGTGTGTTTAAGTATACTGTGTGTGTTTAAGTGTACTGTGTGTATTTAACTGTACTGTGTTTGTTTAACTGTACTGTGTGTTTTTAAGTGTACTGTGTGTTTTTAAGTGTACTGTGTGTGTTTAAGTGTACTGTGTGTATTTAATTGTACTGTGTGTTTAAGTGTACATTATGTGTTTAAGTGTACTGTGTGTGTTTAAGTGTACTGTGTATGTTTAAGTGCACTGTGTGTGTTTAAGTGTACTGTGTGTGTGTTTAAGTGTACTGTGTGTGTTTAACTGTACTGTGTGTGTTTAAGTGTACTGTGTGTTTAAGTGTACTGTGTGTATTTAACTGTACTGTGTGTGTTTAACTGTACTGTGTATGTTTAAGGTGTACTGTGTATGTTTAAGTGTACTGTGCATGTTTAAGTGTACTGTGTGTGTTTAACTGTACTGTGTGTATTTAAGTGTACTGTGTATGTTTAAGTGTACTGTGTGTGTTTAAGTGTACTGTGTGTGTTTAAGTGTACTGTGTGTATTTAACTGTACTGTGTGTTTTTAACTGTACTGTGTGTATTTAACTGTACTGTGTATGTTTAAGTGTACTGTGTGTTTTTAAGTGTACTGTGTGTATTTAACTGTACTGTGTATGTTTAAGTGTACTGTGTGTGTTTAAGTGTACTGTGTGTATTTAACTGTACTGTGTTTGTTTAACTGTACTGTGTATGTTTAAGTGTACTGTGTGTTTTTAAGTGTATTGTGTGTGTTTAAGTGTATTGTGTATGTTTAAGTGTACTGTGTGTGTTTAAGTGTACTGTGTGTGTGTTTAAGTGTACTGTGTGTGTTTAACTGTACTGTGTGTGTTTAAGTGTACTGTGTGTTTAAGTGTACTGTGTGTGTTTAACTGTACTGTGTATGTTTAAGGTGTACTGTGTATGTTTAAGTGTACTGTGCATGTTTAAGTGTACTGTGTGTGTTTAACTGTACTGTGTGTATTTAACTGTACTTTGTGTATTTAACTGTACTGTGTGTTTTTAACTGTACTGTGTGTATTTAACTGTACTGTGTATGTTTAAGTGTACTGTGTGTGTTTAAGTGTACTGTGTGTATTTAACTGTACTGTGTGTGTTTAAGTGTACTGTGTGTATTTAACTGTACTGTGTGTGTGTTTAAGTGTATTGTGTGTGTTCAAGTGTACTGTGTGTGTATTTAAGTGTACTGTGTGTGTGTTTAAGTGTACTGTGTGTGTGTTTAATTGTACTGTGTGCGTGTTTAAGTGTACTGTGTGTGTGTTTAAGTGTACTGTGTGTAGTGTAGCCACAGTTGAAACTCAACTTGGGGGAAAAAAAACATTTAAAAATCGTTTTTTTTTGTGTGTTTTTTTAATCTATTAAGAATCAATACGAATAAGAATCGCGATTAATCTGAAAATAGATTTTTTTAAAGTTGTTTCGAGGGTCCAGGTGAGCTCAGAAGGTGTAACGTTTGGAAGTTAGCAGGAGGAAGAAGACGTTTTTTTGATTGAAGCGACTCACTTTCCTCTCCTTGCAGCACACTGAACAACAACAACGTCAGTCGCCTGTCAGTGGCCAGCTTCAACCACATGCCCAAGCTCAGGACCTTGTAAGACACACACACACACACACACACACACACACACACACACACACACACACACACACAAGTGAGTGACTGCTGTTTCCCGTGCAGCCGCCTGCACTCCAACAACCTGCAGTGTGATTGTCACGTGGCCTGGCTGTCCGAGTGGCTGAGACAGCGCCCCCGCCTGGGCCTCTACACGCAGTGCATGTCCCCGCCGCACCTGAGGGGCCACAACGTGGCGGAGGTGCAGAAGAAGGAGTTTGTCTGCACAGGTAAGTCGGGGTGGACGTGTGCAAAATGGAATGCGCTACCTGGCTCCGACCAGCAGAGGCGCTGTTGGTACCTCAACTTAAGGGTGTTGTGTTCTTCTTCTTCTTCACTGTCTCTTGCTCCTCCTTGTCCAGATGAGGATGAAGGCAAGTATTCATCTTTTTCCCACCGAGGGCCACTCACTGGAGAATCAAAGCATGCAGGGGCCATTTTCTTATTTGTCATTTTCCAGACCAATACAATACGTGTCGTGTCCCCTCAGTGTTGGTGAATCTTAAAGGTTCCCGGAAGGGTGTCAGTCATTAGAGTGTTAAAAACAAGTCATATATTATTTTTTTTGGAATATCTACAGATCAACTTCAGATCTGTCCGTTGACATAAACTTTTATTGTTTTAAATGTTTCATGTCGTTTTTGTCAAAGAAAAAAAATTTTTTTTTAAGGCAAAAAAAAAAAAAAAAAGCATAATTTTACCCCAAAATATGTTCAAAATGGAATATTTGAAGCGAAGCAATTGAAACCTGAAGTAGGTCAATAATTCATAACATTGCTTTTTAAGGGCTGACAATTAATTAACGATTCTTAATTGTCATGACGATTCTTAATCGATTCGAAAAAATCAAAAATTGATTTTTATTTTTAAAATATATTTTTAAATATTTTTAAATCTCGTGATCAACTTCAGGTTATAAGTTTTTATTTTTGAACAATGACAGTTAAAAAAAATAAAAAATCCCACTAAAGGTCTCAGAGATCCAAAAGGGTCCCACTAATAATTTTAATTTTTTGTATTTTTATAAAAAGGTCATATATCCATATTTATTATTTTAACTTTCAATACTTAAATCTCAAGATCAACTTCAGGTCTAGATTAGATTACAAGTTTTAAATATTTTTGATCAATGACAGTTTATTAAAATAAATCACACTAAAGGTCTCAGAGATCCAAAAGGGTCCCACTAATAAAATTGTTAAAAAAAAATAGGTCATATATCCATATATATTATTTTAACTTTCAGTGCTTAAATCTCAAGATCAACTTCAGGTCTGTCGGTCGATTACAAGTTTTTATTTTTGAACAATGACAATTTAAAAATAAAATCACACTAAAGGTCTCAGAGATCCAAAAGGGTCCCACTAATAATTTTAATTTTTTGTATTTTTATAAAAAGGTCATATATCCATATTTATTATTTTAACTTTCAATACTTAAATCTCAAGATCAACTTCAGGTCTAGATCAGATTACAAGTTTTAAATATTTTTTATCAATGACAGTTTTTATTTTTTTGGAATATCTACAGATCAACTTCAGATCTGTCCGTTGACATAAACTTTTATTGTTTTAAATGTTTCCTGTCGTTTTTGTCAAAGAAAACATTTTTTTTTTAAGGCAAAAAAAAAAAAAAAAAGCATAATTTTACCCCAAAATATGTTCAAAATGGAATATTTGAAGCGAAGCAATTGAAACCTGAAGTAGGTCAATAATTCATAACATTGCTTTTTAAGGGCTGACAATTAATTAACGATTCTTAATTGTAATGACGATTCTTAATCGATTCGAAAAAAATCAAAAATGGATTTTTATTTTTAAATCTCGTGATCAACTTCAGGTTATAAGTTTTTATTTTTGAACAATGACAGTTAAAAAAAATAAAAATCCCACTAAAGGTCTCAGAGATCCAAAAGGGTCCCACTGATAAAATTGTTAAAAATAAGTCACATATCCATATTTATTATTTTAACTTACAATACTTAAATCTCAAGATCAACTTCAGGTCTATCGGTCGATTACGGTACAGGTTTTTATTATTTTTGAACAATGACAGTTATAAAAAATCACACTAAAGGTCTCAAAGATCCAAAAGGGTCCCACTAATAAAATTGTTAAAAAGTAGGTCATATATCCATATATATTATTTTAACTTTCAGTGCTTAAATCTCGAGATCAACTTCAGGTCTATCCGTCGATTATGAGTGTTTATTATTTTTGAACAATGACAGTTATAAAAAATCACACTAAAGGTCTCAGAGGTCCAAAAGGGTCCCACTAATAAAGTTGTTGAAAATAGGTCATATATCCATATATATTATTTTAACTTTCAATACTTAAATCTCAAAATCAACTTCAGGTCTATCGGTCGATTACAAGTTTTTATTTTTGAAAAATAAAATCACACTAAAGGTCTCAGAGATCCAAAAGGGTCCCACTAATAATTTTAATTTTTTTGTATTTTTATAAAAAGGTCATATATCCATATTTATTATTTTAACTTTCAATACTTAAATCTCAAGATCAACTTCAGGTCTAGATTAGATTACAAGTTTTAAATATTTTTGATCAATGACAGTTTATTAAAATAAATCACACTAAAGGTCTCAGAGATCCAAAAGGGTCCCACTAATAAAATTGTTAAAAAAAAATAGGTCATATATCCATATATATTATTTTAACTTTCAGTGCTTAAATCTCAAGATCAACTTCAGGTCTGTCGGTCGATTACAAGTTTTTATTTTTGAACAATGACAATTTAAAAATAAAATCACACTAAAGGTCTCAGAGATCCAAAAGGGTCCCACTAATAATTTTAATTTTTTGTATTTTTATAAAAAGGTCATATATCCATATTTATTATTTTAACTTTCAATACTTAAATCTCAAGATCAACTTCAGGTCTAGATTAGATTACAAGTTTTAAATATTTTTTATCAATGACAGTTTTTATTTTTTTGGAATATCTACAGATCAACTTCAGATCTGTCCGTTGACATAAACTTTTATTGTTTTAAATGTTTCATGTCGTTTTTGTCAAAGAAAAAAAAAATTTTTTAAGGCAAAAAAAAAAAAAAAAGCATAATTTTACCCCAAAATATGTTCAAAATGGAATATTTGAAGCGAAGCAATTGAAACCTGAAGTAGGTCAATAATTCATAACATTGCTTTTTAAGGGCTGACAATTAATTAACGATTCTTAATTGTCATGACGATTCTTAATCGATTCGAAAAAATCAAAAATTGATTTTTATTTTTAAAATATATTTTTAAATATTTTTAAATCTCGTGATCAACTTCAGGTTATAAGTTTTTATTTTTGAACAATGACAGTTAAAAAAAATAAAAATCCCACTAAAGGTCTCAGAGATCCAAAAGGGTCCCACTAATAATTTTAATTTTTTGTATTTTTATAAAAAGGTCATATATCCATATTTATTATTTTAACTTTCAATACTTAAATCTCAAGATCAACTTCAGGTCTAGATTAGATTACAAGTTTTAAATATTTTTGATCAATGACAGTTTATTAAAATAAATCACACTAAAGGTCTCAGAGATCCAAAAGGGTCCCACTAATAAAATTGTTAAAAAAAAATAGGTCATATATCCATATATATTATTTTAACTTTCAGTGCTTAAATCTCAAGATCAACTTCAGGTCTGTCGGTCGATTACAAGTTTTTATTTTTGAACAATGACAATTTAAAAATAAAATCACACTAAAGGTCTCAGAGATCCAAAAGGGTCCCACTAATAATTTTAATTTTTTGTATTTTTATAAAAAGGTCATATATCCATATTTATTATTTTAACTTTCAATACTTAAATCTCAAGATCAACTTCAGGTCTAGATTAGATTACAAGTTTTAAATATTTTTTATCAATGACAGTTTTTATTTTTTTGGAATATCTACAGATCAACTTCAGATCTGTCCGTTGACATAAACTTTTATTGTTTTAAATGTTTCGTGTCGTTTTTGTCAAAGAAAACTTTTTTTTTTTAAGGCAAAAAAAAAAAAAAAAAAAGCATAATTTTACCCCAAAATATGTTCAACATGGAATATTTGAAGCGAAGCAATTGAAACCTGAAGTAGGTCAATAATTCATAACATTGCTTTTTAAGGGCTGACAATTAATTAACGATTCTTAATTGTCATGACGATTCTTAATCGATTCGAAAAAATCAAAAATTGATTTTTATTTTTAAAATATATTTTTAAATATTTTTAAATCTCGTGATCAACTTCAGGTTATAAGTTTTTATTTTTGAACAATGACAGTTAAAAAAAATAAAAATCCCACTAAAGGTCTCAGAGATCCAAAAGGGTCCCACTAATAATTTTAATTTTTTGTATTTTTATAAAAAGGTCATATATCCATATTTATTATTTTAACTTTCAATACTTAAATCTCAAGATCAACTTCAGGTCTAGATTAGATTACAAGTTTTAAATATTTTTGATCAATGACAGTTTATTAAAATAAATCACACTAAAGGTCTCAGAGATCCAAAAGGGTCCCACTAATAAAATTGTTAAAAAAAAATAGGTCATATATCCATATATATTATTTTAACTTTCAGTGCTTAAATCTCAAGATCAGCTTCAGGTCTCTCGGTCGATTACAAGTTTTTATTTTTGAACAATGACAATTTAAAAATAAAATCACACTAAAGGTCTTAGAGATCCAAAAGGGTCCCACTAATAATTTTAATTTTTTGTATTTTTATAAAAAGGTCATATATCCATATTTATTATTTTAACTTTCAATACTTAAATCTCAAGATCAACTTCAGGTCTAGATTAGATTACAAGTTTTAAATATTTTTTATCAATGACAGTTTTTATTTTTTTGGAATATCTACAGATCAACTTCAGATCTGTCCGTTGACATAAACTTTTATTGTTTTAAATGTTTCCTGTCGTTTTTGTCAAAGAAAACATTTTTTTTTTAAGGCAAAAAAAAAAAAAAAAAAAAGCATAATTTTACCCCAAAATATGTTCAAAATGGAATATTTGAAGCGAAGCAATTGAAACCTGAAGTAGGTCAATAATTCATAACATTGCTTTTTAAGGGCTGACAATTAATTAACGATTCTTAATTGTAATGACGATTCTTAATCGATTCGAAAAAATCAAAAATGGATTTTTATTTTTAAAATATATTTTTAAATATTTTTAAATCTCGTGATCAACTTCAGGTTATAAGTTTTTATTTTTGAACAATGACAGTTAAAAAAAATAAAAATCCCACTAAAGGTCTCAGAGATCCAAAAGGGTCCCACTAATAATTTTAATTTTTTGTATTTTTATAAAAAGGTCATACATCCATATTTATTATTTTAACTTTCAATACTTAAATCTCAAGATCAACTTCAGGTCTAGATTAGATTACAAGTTTTAAATATTTTTGATCAATGACAGTTTATTAAAATAAATCACACTAAAGGTCTCAGAGATCCAAAAGGGTCCCACTAATAAAATTGTTAAAAAAAAATAGGTCATATATCCATATATATTATTTTAACTTTCAGTGCTTAAATCTCAAGATTAGCTTCAGGTCTGTCGGTCGATTACAAGTTTTTATTTTTGAACAATGACAATTTAAAAATAAAATCACACTAAAGGTCTCAGAGATCCAAAAGGGTCCCACTAATAATTTAAATTTTTTGTATTTTTATAAAAAGGTCATATATCCATATTTATTATTTTAACTTTCAATACTTAAATCTCAAGATCAACTTCAGGTCTAGATTAGATTACAAGTTTTAAATATTTTTTATCAATGACAGTTTTTATTTTTTTGGAATATCTACAGATCAACTTCAGATCTGTCCGTTGACATAAACTTTTATTGTTTTAAATGTTTCCTGTCGTTTTTGTCAAAGAAAACATTTTTTTTTAAGGCAAAAAAAAAAAAAAAAAAAGCATAATTTTACCCCAAAATATGTTCAAAATGGAATATTTGAAGCGAAGCAATTGAAACCTGAAGTAGGTCAATAATTCATAACATTGCTTTTTAAGGGCTGACAATTAATTAACGATTCTTAATTGTAATGACGATTCTTAATCGATTCGAAAAAATCAAAAATTGATTTTTATTTTTAAAATATATTTTTAAATATTTTTAAATCTCGTGATCAACTTCAGGTTATAAGTTTTTATTTTTGAACAATGACAGTTAAAAAAAATAAAAATCCCACTAAAGGTCTCAGAGATCCAAAAGGGTCCCACTAATAATTTTAATTTTTTGTATTTTTATAAAAAGGTCATACATCCATATTTATTATTTTAACTTTCAATACTTAAATCTCAAGATCAACTTCAGGTCTAGATTAGATTACAAGTTTTAAATATTTTTGATCAATGACAGTTTATTAAAATAAATCACACTAAAGGTCTCAGAGATCCAAAAGGGTCCCACTAATAAAATTGTTAAAAAAAAATAGGTCATATATCCATATATATTATTTTAACTTTCAGTGCTTAAATCTCAAGATTAGCTTCAGGTCTGTCGGTCGATTACAAGTTTTTATTTTTGAACAATGACAATTTAAAAATAAAATCACACTAAAGGTCTCAGAGATCCAAAAGGGTCCCACTAATAATTTAAATTTTTTGTATTTTTATAAAAAGGTCATATATCCATATTTATTATTTTAACTTTCAATACTTAAATCTCAAGATCAACTTCAGGTCTAGATTAGATTACAAGTTTTAAATATTTTTTATCAATGACAGTTTTTATTTTTTTGGAATATCTACAGATCAACTTCAGATCTGTCCGTTGACATAAACTTTTATTGTTTTAAATGTTTCATGTCGTTTTTGTCAAAGAAAAAAAAAAATTTTTAAGGCAAAAAAAAAAAAAAAAGCATAATTTTACCCCAAAATATGTTCAAAATGGAAAATTTGAAGCGAAGCAATTGAAACCTGAAGTAGGTCAATAATTCATAACATTGCTTTTTAAGGGCTGACAATTAATTAACGATTCTTAATTGTAATGACGATTCTTAATCGATTCGAAAAAATCAAAAATTGATTTTTATTTTTAAAATATATTTTTAAATATTTTTAAATCTCGTGATCAACTTCAGGTTATAAGTTTTTATTTTTGAACAATGACAGTTAAAAAAAAAAAAAAATCCCACTAAAGGTCTCAGAGATCCAAAAGGGTCCCACTAATAATTTTAATTTTTTGTATTTTTATAAAAAGGTCATATATCCATATTTATTATTTTAACTTTCAATACTTAAATCTCAAGATCAACTTCAGGTCTAGATTAGATTACAAGTTTTAAATATTTTTGATCAATGACAGTTTATTAAAATAAATCACACTAAAGGTCTCAGAGATCCAAAAGGGTCCCACTAATAAAATTGTTTAAAAAAAATAGGTCATATATCCATATATATTATTTTAACTTTCAGTGCTTAAATCTCAAGATCAACTTCAGGTCTGTCGGTCGATTACAAGTTTTTATTTTTGAACAATGACAGTTTAAAAATAAAATCACACTAAAGGTCTCAGAGATCCAAAAGGGTCCCACTAATAATTTTAATTTTTTGTATTTTTATAAAAAGGTCATATATCCATATTTATTATTTTAACTTTCAATACTTAAATCTCAAGATCAACTTCAGGTCTAGATTAGATTACAAGTTTTAAATATTTTTTATCAATGACAGTTTTTATTTTTTTGGAATATCTACAGATCAACTTCAGATCTGTCCGTTGACATAAACTTTTATTGTTTTAAATGTTTCCTGTCGTTTTTGTCAAAGAAAAAAAAAAATTTTTAAGGCAAAAAAAAAAAAAAAGCATAATTTTACCCCAAAATATGTTCAAAATGGAATATTTGAAGCGAAGCAATTGAAACCTGAAGTAGGTCAATAATTCATAACATTGCTTTTTAAGGGCTGACAATTAATTAACGATTCTTAATTGTCATGACGATTCTTAATCGATTCGAAAAAATCAAAAATTGATTTTTATTTTTAAAATATATTTTTAAATATTTTTAAATCTCGTGATCAACTTCAGGTTATAAGTTTTTATTTTTGAACAATGACAGTTAAAAAAAATAAAAATACCACTAAAGGTCTCAGAGATCCAAAAGGGTCCCACTGATAAAATTGTTAAAAATAAGTCACATATCCATATTTATTATTTTAACTTTCAATACTTAAATCTCAAGATCAATTTCAGGTCTATCGGTCGATTACAGGTTTTTATTATTTTTGAACAATGACAGTTATAATAAATCACACTAAAGGTCTCAGAGATCCAAAAGGGTCCCACTAATAAAATTGTTTAAAAAAAATAGGTCATATATCCATATATATTATTTTAACTTTCAGTGCTTAAATCTCAAGATCAACTTCAGGTCTGTCGGTCGATTACAAGTTTTTATTTTTGAACAATGACAATTTAAAAATAAAATCACACTAAAGGTCTCAGAGATCCAAAAGGGTCCCACTAATGATTTAAATTTTTTGTATTTTTATAAAAAGGTCATATATCCATATTTATTATTTTAACTTTCAATACTTAAATCTCAAGATCAACTTCAGGTCTAGATTAGATTACAAGTTTTAAATATTTTTTATCAATGACAGTTTATTAAAATAAATCACACTAAAGGTCTCAGAGATCCAAAAGGGTCCCACTAATAAAATTGTTAAAAAAAATAGGTCATATATCCATATATATTATTTTAACTTTCAGTGCTTAAATCTCAAGATCAACTTCAGGTCTGTCGGTCGATTACAAGTTTTTATTTTTGAACAATGACAATTTAAAAATAAAATCACACTAAAGGTCTCAGAGATCCAAAAGGGTCCCACTAATAATTTTAATTTTTTGTATTTTTATAAAAAGGTCATACATCCATATTTATTATTTTAACTTTCATTACTTAAATCTCAAGATCAACTTCAGGTCTAGATTAGATTACAAGTTTTAAATATTTTTGATCAATGACAGTTTATTAAAATAAATCACACTAAATGTCTCAGAGATCCAAAAGGGTCCCACTAATAAAATTGTTTAAAAAAAATAGGTCATATATCCATATATATTATTTTAACTTTCAATACTTAAATCTCAAGATCAACTTCAGGTCTGTCGGTCGATTACAAGTTTTTATTTTTGAACAATGACAGTTTAAAAATAAAATCACACTAAAGGTCTCAGAGATCCAAAAGGGTCCCACTAATAATTTTCATTTTTTGTATTTTTATAAAAAGGTCATATATCCATATTTATTATTTTAACTTTCAATACTTAAATCTCGAGATCAACTTCAGGTCTAGATTAGATTACAAGTTTTAAATATTTTTGATCAATGACAGTTTATTAAAATAAATCACACTAAAGGTCTCAGAGATCCAAAAGGGTCCCACTAATAAAATTGTTAAAAAAAATAGGTCATACATCCATATATATTATTTTAACTTTCAGTGCTTAAATCTCAAGATCAACTTCAGGTCTGTCGGTCGATTACAAGTTTTTATTTTTGAACAATGACAATTTAAAAATAAAATCACACTAAAGGTCTCAGAGATCCAAATGGGTCCCACTAATAATTTTCATTTTTTGTATTTTTATAAAAAGGTCATACATCCATATTTATTATTTTAACTTTCAATACTTAAATCTCAAGATCAACTTCAGGTCTAGATTAGATTACAAGTTTTAAATATTTTTGATCAATGACAGTTTATCAAAATAAATCACACTAAAGGTCTCAGAGATCCAAAAGGGTCCCACTAATAAAATTGTTAAAAAAAATAGGTCATATATCCATATATATTATTTTAACTTTCAGTGCTTAAATCTCAAGATCAACTTCAGGTCTGTCGGTCGATTACAAGTTTTTATTTTTGAACAATGATAGTTTAAAAATAAAATCACACTAAAGGTCTCAGAGATCCAAATGGGTCCCACTAATAATTTTCATTTTTTGTATTTTTATAAAAAGGTCATACATCCATATTTATTATTTTAACTTTCAATACTTAAATCTCAAGATCAACTTCAGGTCTAGATTAGATTACAAGTTTTAAATATTTTTGATCAATGACAGTTTATCAAAATAAATCACACTAAAGGTCTCAGAGATCCAAAAGGGTCCCACTAATAAAATTGTTAAAAAAAAATAGGTCATATATCCATATATATTATTTTAACTTTCAGTGCTTAAATCTCAAGATCAACTTCAGGTCTGTCGGTCGATTACAAGTTTTTATTTTTGAACAATGACAGTTTAAAAATAAGATCACACTAAAGGTCTCAGAGATCCAAATGGGTCCCACTAATAATTTTCATTTTTTGTATTTTTATAAAAAGGTCATACATCCATATTTATTATTTTAACTTTCAATACTTAAATCTCAAGATCAACTTCAGGTCTAGATTAGATTACAAGTTTTAAATATTTTTGATCAATGACAGTTTATTAAAATAAATCACACTAAAGGTCTCAGAGATCCAAAAGGGTCCCACTAATAAAATTGTTAAAAAAAAAAAGGTCATATATCCATATATATTATTTTAACTTTCAGTGCTTAAATCTCAAGATCAACTTCAGGTCTGTCGGTCGATTACAAGTTTTTATTTTTGAACAATGACAGTTTAAAAATAAAATCACACTAAAGGTCTCAGAGATCCAAATGGGTCCCACTAATAATTTTCATTTTTTGTATTTTTATAAAAAGGTCATACATCCATATTTATTATTTTAACTTTCAATACTTAAATCTCAAGATCAACTTCAGGTCTAGATTAGATTACAAGTTTTAAATATTTTTGATCAATGACAGTTTATTAAAATAAATCACACTAAAGGTCTCAGAGATCCAAAAGGGTCCCACTAATAAAATTGTTAAAAAAAATAGGTCATATATCTATATATATTATTTTAACTTTCAGTGCTTAAATCTCAAGATCAACTTCAGGTCTGTCGGTCGATTACAAGTTTTTATTTTTGAACAATGACAGTTTAAAAATAAAATCACACTAAAGGTCTCAGAGATCCAAAAGGGTCCCACTAATAATTTTCATTTTTTGTATTTTTATAAAAAGGTCATACATCCATATTTATTATTTTAACTTTCAATACTTAAATCTCAAGATCAACTTCAGGTCTAGATTAGATTACAAGTTTTAAATATTTTTGATCAATGACAGTTTATTAAAATAAATCACACTAAAGGTCTCAGAGATCCAAAAGGGTCCCACTAATAAAATTGTAAAAAAAAATAGGTCATATATCCATATATATTATTTTAACTTTCAGTGCTTAAATCTCAAGATCAACTTCAGGTCTGTCGGTCGATTACAAGTTTTTATTTTTGAACAATGACAATTTAAAAATAAAATCACACTAAAGGTCTCAGAGATCCAAATGGCTCCCACTAATAATTTTCATTTTTTGTATTTTTATAAAAAGGTCATACATCCATATTTATTATTTTAACTATCAGTGTTTAAATCTCAAGATCAACTTCAGGTCTATCGGTCGATTACAAGTTTTTATTATTTTTGAACAATGACAGTAATAATAAATCACACTAAAGGTCTCAGAGATCCAAAAGGGTCCCACTAATAAAATTGTTAAAAAAAATAGGTCATATATCCATATATATTATTTTAACTTTCAGTGCTTAAATCTCGAGATCAACTTCAGATCTATTGGTGGATTATGAGTGTTTATTATTTTTGAAGAGTGACAGCTAAAAAAAAATCACACTAAAAGTCTCAGAGATCCAAAAGGGCCCCACTAATAAAATTGTTAAAAATAAAAGGTCATATATCCATATAAATTATTTTTACTTTCAATACTTAAATCTCAAGATCAACTTCAGGTCTGTCGGTCGATTACAAGTTTTTATTTTTGAACAATGACAATTTAAAAATAAAATCACACTAAAGGTCTCAGAGATCCAAATGGGTCCCACTAATAATTGTAATTTTTTGTATTTTTATAAAAAGGTCATATATCCATATTTATTATTTTAACTTTCAATACTTAAATCTCAAGATCAACTTCAGGTCTAGATTAGATTACAAGTTTTAAATATTTTTTATCAATGACAGTTTATTAAAATAAATCACACTAAAGGTCTCAGAGATCCAAAAGGGTCCCACTAATAAAATTGTTAAAAAAAATAGGTCATATATCCATATATATTATTTTAACTTTCAGTGCTTAAATCTCAAGATCAACTTCAGGTCTGTCGGTCGATTACAAGTTTTTATTTTTGAACAATGACAATTTAAAAATAAAATCACACTAAAGGTCTCAGAGATCCAAAAGGGTCCCACTAATAATTTTAATTTTTTGTATTTTTATAAAAAGGTCATACATCCATATTTATTATTTTAACTTTCAATACTTAAATCTCAAGATCAACTTCAGGTCTAGATTAGATTACAAGTTTTAAATATTTTTGATCAATGACAGTTTATTAAAATAAATCACACTAAAGGTCTCAGAGATCCAAAAGGGTCCCACTAATAAAATTGTTTAAAAAAATAGGTCATATATCCATATATATTATTTTAACTTTCAGTGCTTAAATCTCAAGATCAATTTCAGGTCTATCCGTCGATTATGAGTGTTTATTATTTTTGAACAATGACAGTTAAAAAAAAAATCACACTAAAGGTCTCAGAGATCCAAAAGGGTCCCACTAATAAATGTTAAAAATAGGCCATACATCCATATATATTATTTTAACTTTCAGTGCTTAAATCACAAGATCAACTTCAGGTCTATCGGTCGATTAAAAGTTTTTATTATTTTTTAACAATGACAGTTATAATAAATCACACTAAAGGTCTCAGAGATCCAAAAGGGTCCCACTAGTAAAATTGTTAAAAAAAAAAAAAAAAAAAGGTCATATATCCATATTTATTATTTTAACTTTCAATACTTAAATCTCAAGATCAACTTCAGGTCTGTCGGTCGATTACAAGTTTTTATTTTTGAACAATGACAGTTTAAAAATAAAATCACACTAAAGGTCTCAGAGATCCAAAAAGGTCCCACTAATAATTTTCATTTTTTGTATTTTTATAAAAAGGTCATATATCCATATTTATTATTTTAACTTTCAATACTTAAATCTCGAGATCAACTTCAGGTCTAGATTAGATTACAAGTTTTAAATATTTTTGATCAATGACAGTTTATTAAAATAAATCACACTAAAGGTCTCAGAGATCCAAAAGGGTCCCACTAATAAATGTTAAATATAGGTCATACATCCATATATATTATTTTAACTATCAGTGCTTAAATCTCAAGATCAACTTCAGGTCTATCGGTCGATTACAAGTTTTTATTATTTTTGAACAATGACAGTTATAATAAATCACACTGAAGGTCTCAGAGATCCAAAAGGGTCCCACTAATAAAATTGTTAAAAATAGGTCATATATCCATATATATTATTTTAACTTTCAGTGCTTAAATCTCGAGATCAACTTCAGGTCTAGATTAGATTACAAGTTTTAAATATTTGTGATCAATGACAGTTTATTAAAATAAATCACACTAAAGGTCTCAGAGATCCAAAAGGGTCCCACTAATAAAATTGTTAAAAAAAAATAGGTCATATATCCATATATATTATTTTAACTTTCAGTGCTTAAATCTCAAGATCAACTTCAGGTCTGTCGGTCGATTACAAGTTTTTATTTTTGAACAATGACAATTTAAAAATAAAATCACACTAAAGGTCTCAGAGATCCAAATGGGTCCCACTAATAATTTTCATTTTTTGTATTTTTATAAAAAGGTCATACATCCATATTTATTATTTTAACTTTCAATACTTAAATCTCAAGATCAACTTCAGGTCTAGATTAGATTACAAGTTTTAAATATTTTTGATCAATGACAGTTTATTAAAATAAATCACACTAAAGGTCTCAGAGATCCAAAAAGGTCCCACTAATAAAATTGTTTAAAAAAATAGGTCATATATCCATATATATTATTTTAACTTTCAGTGCTTAAATCTCAAGATCAACTTCAGGTCTGTCGGTCGATTACAAGTTTTTATTTTTGAACAATGACAATTTAAAAATAAAATCACACTAAAGGTCTCAGAGATCCAAAAGGGTCCCACTAATAATTTTAATTTTTTGTATTTTTATAAAAAGGTCATATATCCATATTTATTATTTTAACTTTCAATACTTAAATCTCAAGATCAACTTCAGGTCTAGATTAGATTACAAGTTTTAAATATTTTTGATCAATGACAGTTTATTAAAATAAATCACACTAAAGGTCTCAGAGATCCAAAAGGGTCCCACTAATAAAATTGTTAAAAAAAATAGGTCATATATCCATATATATTATTTTAACTTTCAGTGCTTAAATCTCAAGATCAACTTCAGGTCTGTCGGTCGATTACAAGTTTTTATTTTTGAACAATGACAATTTAAAAATAAAATCACACTAAAGGTCTCAGAGATCCAAATGGCTCCCACTAATAATTTTCATTTTTTGTATTTTTATAAAAAGGTCATACATCCATATTTATTATTTTAACTATCAGTGTTTAAATCTCAAGATCAACTTCAGGTCTATCGGTCGATTACAAGTTTTTATTATTTTTGAACAATGACAGTAATAATAAATCACACTAAAGGTCTCAGAGATCCAAAAGGGTCCCACTAATAAAATTGTTAAAAAAAAATAGGTCATATATCCATATATATTATTTTAACTTTCAGTGCTTAAATCTCGAGATCAACTTCAGGTCTAGATTAGATTATAAGTTTTAAATATTTTTGATCAATGACAGTTTATTAAAATAAATCACACTAAGGGTCTCAGAGATCCAAAAGGGTCCCACTAATAAAATTGTTAAAAAATAGATCATATATATTTTAACTTTCAGTGCTTAAATCACAAGATCAACTTCAAGTCTATCGGTCGATTACAAGTTTTTGTTATTTTTGAACAATGACAGTTATAATAAATCACACTAAAGGTCTCGGAGATCCAAAAGGGTCCCACTAATAAAATTGTTTAAAAAAAATAGGTCATATATCCATATTTATTATTTTAACTTTCAATACTTAAATCTCAAGATCAATTTCAGGTCTGTCGGTCGATTGCAAGTTTTTATTTTTGAACAATGACCGTTTTAAAAAAAAAATCACACTAAAGGTCTCAGAGATCCAAAAGGGTCCCACAAATAATTTTTTTTTTTTGTATTTTTTTAAAAAGGTCATATATCCATATTTATTATTTTAACTTTCAATACTTAAATCTCAAGATCAACTTCAGGTCTAGATTAGATTACAAGTTTTAAATATTTTTGATCAATGACAGTTTATTAAAATAAATCACACTAAATGTCTCAGAGATCCAAAAGGTTCCCACTAATAAATGTTAAAAAAATAGGTCATATATCCATATATATTATTTTAACTTTCAGTGCTTAAATCTCGAGATCAACTTCAGGTCTATCCGTCGATTATGAGTGTTTGTTATTTTTTAACAATGACAGTTAAAAAAAAAAATCCCACTAAAGGTCTCAGAGATCCAAAAGGGTCCCACTAATAAATGTTAAAAATAGGCCATACATCCATATATATTATTTTAACTTTCAGTGCTTAAATCACAAGATCAATTTCAGGTCTATCAGTCGATTACAAGTTTTTATTATTTTTGAACAATGACAGTAATAATAAATCACACTAAATGTCTCAGAGATCCAAAAGGTTCCCACTAATAAATGTTAAAAAAATAGGTCATATATCCATATATATTATTTTAACTTTCAGTGCTTAAATCTCGAGATCAACTTCAGGTCTATCCGTCGATTATGAGTGTTTGTTATTTTTTAACAATGACAGTTAAAAAAAAAAATCCCACTAAAGGTCTCAGAGATCCAAAAGGGTCCCACTAATAAATGTTAAAAATAGGCCATACATCCATATATATTATTTTAACTTTCAGTGCTTAAATCTCAAGATCAACTTCAGGTCTGTCGGTCGATTACAAGTTTTTATTATTTTTGAACAATGACAGTTATAATAAATCACACTAAAGGTCTCAGAGATCCAAAAGGGTCCCACTAGTAAAATTGTTAAAAAAAAAAAAAAAAAAAAGGTCATATATCCATATTTATTATTTTAACTTTCATTACTTAAATCTCAAGATCAACTTCAGGTCTGGATTAGATTACAAGTTTTAAATATTTTTGATCAATGACAGTTTATTAAAATAAATCACACTAAAGGTCTCAGAGATCCAAAAGGGTCCCACTAATAAAATTGTTAAAAAAAAATAGGTCATATATCCATATATATTATTTTAACTTTCAATACTTAAATCTCAAGATCAACTTCAGGTCTGTCGGTCGATTACAAGTTTTTATTTTTGAACAATGACAGTTATAATAAATCACACTAAAGGTCTCAGAGATCCAAATGGGTCCCACTAATAATTTTAATTTTTTGTATTTTTATAAAAAGGTCATACATCCATATTTATTATTTTAACTTTCAATACTTAAATCTCAAGATCAACTTCAGGTCTAGATTAGATTACAAGTTTTAAATATTTTTGATCAATGACAGTTTATTAAAATAAATCACACTAAAGGTCTCAGAGATCCAAAAGGGTCCCACTAATAAAATTGTTAAAAAAAATAGGTCATATATCCATATATATTATTTTAACTTTCAGTGCTTAAATCTCGAGATCAACTTCAGGTCTATCCGTCGATTATGAGTGTTTATTATTTTTGATGCTACAGCAGATGCACAACTAGCGCCTGACTCTAACGCCGTCGCTGTCCCCCGCCCTAGGTTACCAGACGTCGTCTTCGTCCTGCAGCGTCTTGCAGTGCCCGGAGTCGTGCACCTGCAGCAACAACATCGTGGACTGCCGAGGCAAGGGTCTGACTGAGATACCCACCAACCTCCCAGAGACCATCACTGAAATGTAAGAGGCACAAACACACTCCACAATAACTCTCTGGCTCTCCGTTCTCACAAACACTCTCCACAATAACTCTCTGGCTCTCCGTTCTCACAAACACTCTCCACAATAACTGTCTGGCTCTCCGTTCTCACAAACACACTCCACAATAACTCTCATTCTCCGTCTCATTGAGGAGTCGACTCGCTGGCTGCGGTGGAATAAAACCACACAGCTGTGAAATGAGAAATGGCGGTCATGCAGCTCTTCTCTGATTAAAGACAGTAATGAGGGGATGAGGGCGGAGGAATTAAAAGCTCCGTCTGAAAGAGGCGGCAGATCATATCGTTTGGTGAAAACTTGGCTTCCCTCACTTCGTGTGGCAGACTTGCACTCGCAACTTTAAAAGGAGCCTCGCTTTGGACTGACTGAGCGGAGTTCAGTAGGACTGTCCTCCAGTATAGTAGGGATGTCCTCCAGTTCAGTAGGGAGGTCCTCCAGTATAGTAGGGATGTCCTCCAGTTCAGTAGGGATGTCCTCCAGTTCAGTAGAGATGTCTTCCAGTACAGTAGGGATGTCCTCCAGTATAGTAGGGATGTCTTCCAGTACAGTAGGGATGTCCTCCAGTTCAGTAGGGATGTCCTCCAGTACAGTAGAGATGTCTTCCAGTACAGTAGGGATGTCCTCCAGTATAGTAGGGATGTCCTCCAGTTCAGTAGGGATGTCCTCCAGTATAGTAGGGATGTCCTCTAGTACAGTAGGGATGTCCTCCAGTATAGTAGGGATGTCTTCCAGTACAGTAGGGATGTCCTCCAGTTCAGTAGGGATGTCCTCCAGTACAGTAGAGATGTCTTCCAGTACAGTAGGGATGTCCTCCAGTATAGTAGGGATGTCTTCCAGTACAGTAGGGATGTCCTCCAGTTCAGTAGGGATGTCCTCCAGTACAGTAGAGATGTCTTCCAGTACAGTAGGGATGTCCTCCAGTTCAGTAGGGATGTCCTCCAGTATAGTAGGGATGTCCTCCAGTTCAGTAGGGATGTCCTCCAGTTCAGTAGAGATGTCTTCCAGTACAGTAGGGATGTCCTCCAGTTCAGTAGGGATGTCCTCCAGTTCAGTAGGGAGGTCCTCCAGTACAGTAGGGATGTCCTCTAGTTCAGTAGGGATGTCCTCCAGTACAGTAGGGATGTTCTCCAGTACAGTAGGGATGTTCTCCAGTACAGCAGGGATGTCCTCCAGTTCAGTAGGAATGTCCTCTAGTTCAGTAGGGCTGTCCTCCAGTATAGTAGGACTGTCCTCCAGTACAGTAGGGATGTCCTCCAGTACAGTAGGCATGTCCTCCAGTACAGTAGGCATGTCCTCCAGTACAGTAGGGATGTCCTCCAATACAGTAGGGATGTCCTCCAGTTCAGTAGGGATGTCCTCCAGTTCAGTAGGACTGTCCTCCAGTACAGCAGGGCTGTCCTCCAGTACAGTAGGGGTGTCTTCCAGTATAGTAGGGATGTCCTCCAGTTCAGTAGGACTGTCCTCCAGTGCAGTAAGGATGTCCTCCAGTATAGTAAGGATGTCCTCCAGTTCAGTAGGGATGTCCTCCAGTACAGTAGGGATGTCCTCCAGTATAGTAAGGCTGTCCTCCAGTACAGTAGGGATGTCCTCCAGTACAGCAGGGCTGTCCTCCAGTACAGTAGGGGTGTCTTCCAGTATAGTAGGGATGTCCTCCAGTTCAGTAGGACTGTCCTCCAGTGCAGTAAGGATGTCCTCCAGTATAGTAAGGATGTCCTCCAGTTCAGTAGGGATGTCCTCCAGTACAGTAGGGATGTCCTCCAGTATAGTAAGGCTGTCCTCCAGTACAGTAGGGATGTCCTCCAGTACAGTAGGGCTGTCCTCTAGTATAGTAGGGATGTCCTCCGGTATAGTAAGGCTGTCCTCCAGTATAGTAGGGATGTCCTCCAGTACAGTAGGGATGTCCTCCAGTATAGTAAGGCTGTCCTCCAGTATAGTAGGGATGTCCTCCAATAAATGATAAATAAATGATAAATGGGTTGTACTTGTATAGTGCTTTTCTACCTTCAAGGTACTCAAAGCGCTTTGACACTACTTCCACATTTACCCATTCACACACACATTCACACACTGATGGAGGGAGCTGCCATGCAAGGCGCTAACCAGCACCCATCAGGAGCAAGGGTGAAGTGTCTTGCTCAGGACACAACGGACATGACGAGGTTGGTACTAGGTGGGGATTGAACCAGGGACCCTCGGGTCGCGCACGGCCACTCTTCCACTGCGCCACGCCGTCCTCCAGTACATTAGGGATGTCCTCCAGTACAGTAGGGATGTCCTCCAGTATAGTAGGGATGTCCTCCAGTACAGTAGGGATGTCATCCAGTATAGTAGGGATGTCCTCCAGTTCAGTAGGACTGTCCTCCAGTATAGTAAGGCTGTCCTCCAGTATAGTAGGGATGTCCTCCAGTTCAGTAGGGATGTCCTCCAGTATAGTAAGGCTGTCCTCCAGTACAGTAGGGATGTCCTCCAGTATAGTAGGGCTGTCCTCCAGCAGTTTTAATCCAGTACAGTAAGGATGTCCTCCAGTTCAGTATGGATGTCCTCCAGTATAGTAGGGATGTCCTCCAGTATAGTAGGGATGTCCTCCAGTACAGTAGGGATGTCATCCAGTATAGTAGGGATGTCCTCCAGTACATTAGGGATGTCCTCCAGTACAGTAGGGATGTCCTCCAGTATAGTAGGGATGTCCTCCAGTACAGTAGGGATGTCATCCAGTATAGTAGGGATGTCCTCCAGTTCAGTAGGACTGTCCTCCAGTATAGTAAGGCTGTCCTCCAGTATAGTAGGGATGTCCTCCAGTTCAGTAGGGATGTCCTCCAGTATAGTAAGGCTGTCCTCCAGTACAGTAGGGATGTCCTCCAGTATAGTAGGGCTGTCCTCCAGCAGTTTTAATCCAGTACAGTAAGGATGTCCTCCAGTTCAGTATGGATGTCCTCCAGTATAGTAGGGATGTCCTCCAGTATAGTAGGGATGTCCTCCAGTACAGTAGGGATGTCCTCCATTTCAGTAGGGATGTCCTCCAGTACAGTAGGGATGTTCTCCAGTACAGTAGGGATGTTCTCCAGTACAGTAGGGATGTCCTCCAGTTCAGTAGGGATGTCCTCCAGTACAGTAGGGATGTCCTGCAGTACAGTAGGGATGTCCTCCAGTATAGTAGGGATGTCCTCCAGTTCAGTAGAACTGTCCTCCAGTACAGTAGGGATGTCCTCCAGTTCAGTAGGGCTGTCCTCCAGTTCAGTAGGGATGTCCTCCAGTTCAGTAGGGATGTCCTCCAGTTCAGTAGAGATGTCCTCCAGTATAGTAGGGATGTCCTCCAGTACAGTAGGGATGTCCTCCAGTATAGTAGGGATGTCCTCCAGTATAGTAAGGCTGCCCTCCAGTATAGTAGGGATGTCCTCCAGTACAGTAGGGATGTCCTCCAGTACAGTAGGGCTGTCCTCTAGTATAGTAGGGATGTCTTCCAGTATAGTAAGGCTGTCCTCCAGTATAGTAGGGATGTCCTCCAGTACAGTAGGGATGTCCTCCAGTACAGTAAGGATGTCCTCCAGTATAGTAAGGCTGTCCTCCAGTACAGTAGGGATGTCCTCCAGTACAGTAAGGCTGTCCTCCAGTACAGTAGGGATGTCCTCCAGTTCAGTAGGGATGTCCTCCAGTATAGTAGGGATGTCTTCCAGTACAGTAGGGATGTCCTCCAGTTCAGTAGGGATGTCCTCCAGTTCAGTAGGGATGTCCTCCAGTACAGTAAGGCTGTCCTCCAGTATAGTAGGGATGTCCTCCAATACAGTAGGGATGTCCTCCAGTATAGTAGGGATGTCCTCCAGTTCAGTAGGGATGTCCTCCAGTACAGTAGGGATGTCCTCCAGTACAGTAGGGATGTCCTCCAGTATAGTAGGGATGTCCTCCAGTATAGTAGGGATGTCCTCCAGTACAGTAGGGCTGTCCTCCAGTTCAGTAGGGATGTCCTCCAGTACAGTAAGGCTGTCCTCCAGAACCCACGTTCACAGTCCAATCGGATTCCTTAGATTTTGCCCGTAGCCGACGATCAGCCAGTTCTATGGCTTTTTAAATAAACACATTGTGATATGTAGTAGCACGGTTATTTTTGTCAGTTTTGAAATCACAATTATTAATCAGGATTACACATTTTGTTCGATAGCGGCTCTCATGAAACGTCTCTCACCTGCTAATGCCAGATAATTGACGTTTGTACAAAAGCCAAAAGCAGTGAAGTTGTCACGTTGTGTAAATGGTAAATAAAAAGAGAATCCTTTTCAACTTATATTCAATTGAATAGACTGCAGAGACGAGATATTTCATGTTCACACTGAGAAACTGCATTTTTTTTCTAAATGTCTAAATGCTACATTTCATTTTCATTGGTGTTTTACAACAAGACAGTAGCTGACATTTTGTTCATTATTTCTACTCTTTGTATTTGGACATTGAATAGTCGAATCATTTTGAAACATAAACAATACAATAGTTGTTATTTCATGCAATAAATCACAAATGGCTATTCAGATAACGGAAGTTAGCTAATAGAGTAAACATTGTACTGTAGAAGGTGTAGAAAGTGGAGTGGTTGGAATCGGTGGAGAAGTGTGGAAATTGTGCAAGTTTGAAATTTGTCCCATTCATTTTCAGTGGGAAAAATGTGGCGGGAATTGGGTAATTTGGAATATTTAAAAATAATCTTTCTTGTGAGCTCACGATTGCCGAGGTCGAGCGGAAAGTTTTGATACTCGGAACGGTTCCGATGAGATAAAATCTGTGGGCCTCGTGTGAGTTTTTTGGTCTTTTTCACAATAAGAGCATGCCTGCTGAACAGCCACTAATATGGTGGTGCGCATAAAACACACCACCGCTATTTGGAGCCGTCAGTCCACCACTAATAGACGGGGTGGTCAAAATGAATAAACATGGACGTCTATTGATGATGAAGTACCGAAATGATGAATATATCAGCTGATTCTTCGAATCCCGTTTCCTGGATCCTTCTCAGAATCCTTAATCCAGGCCCAGTACCGCGCCAAATGTCATCAAAACCTACAAAACCTCGCAGAAGCAGGACTAGACCACTAGACCACTAGACCACTAGGCCAGTGCATGATCCGAGAAAAAAACACAAACGGAAAACCAAGTCAGTGAAATAGTTTGTCACGTTCAAACACTGAGGACATCTATTAAACAAGACAAAAGGCAAGGAATCAAACAGAGACAGAATTCAATTTGGACTCAATATTGAGGAGAGACATGGCCACTGCACTCTCTGTACAGTCCTGCACCACGCTCTGACGAAGAAGGTTTTCGTCTCCTCATTTATTCAGATGTTCAATGTTCACGCACCAACACATGTCACATCAGGAATGGGAAGTATGTAAAACAGTCATTGTTTTCGGTCGCTTTGAAGACCAAGAAGAGGATTTCTCGGGCTTGGGCTCTTCCTGGATCCAGCTGGGGCAGGTGTTGGAAGACAATGGATAACCCCTCCCGTCTCCTGACCACAGCAACTTCAAGAGGGCAGCGGGTCGTAAATAGCGTTGACCTCGGTTACCAAATAGTTGGAAGAGAGTTTGTGAAATATTTCAAAGAGAGTTCGTTTAACACTTCAAAGAGAGTTCCTCTGGAAGTTGAGCAGATCCTGCCATCTGTCCGTGTTGAAATCACAGTGGCGTTTCACGAGCCTTCTTCCTCTTGTTAGGCCTCGAAAGACAGCATTCATAATACAACGTTTCTTTTGTGATAACTTACAAACAATTATTCCAACATAGTTCCCAGTCCAACGGCTGACTTTGCTTATCGCAGTCCGGTGAAAATGCTGACACGTTGATTTGAGCGCCTCCCCCAGACCTTGGCGGCCGCTTATCCAGGATTGTTACGCCTCCAAAATGAGATTGTGAACGCTGTTCCTGTTTACGTTTGGTTCCAGCCGACTGGAGCAGAACGCCATCAAGGTGATACCCACGGGCGCCTTCTCGCCGTACAAGAAACTGCGAAGAATGTGAGTCGATGCGGAAAAACGATATCAGATCCGGCCGACGTGTTCTGCTTTCTTCACTTTTTGTCTTGCTGCTTTCCACAGAGACCTGAGTAACAATCAGATATCGGAGTTGGCGTCCGACGCTTTCCAAGGCCTGCGGTCCCTCAACTCTCTGTAAGTACTCCACGCCAGCACTTCACGCGGTCCTCGAGACTGGTTCAGATGTATTTGGATAGGAACTAGTGATTTAGTCTGTGTTTATGAAAGTGAAATCACAGAAATTGTAAATTCTCAGAAAAACAAGAAGTCAACAGACTGCTGTGACTTGGACTTTTCTCTGATTAAAGAAATTGTTGATTTTATAGCTGTTCCCTTCACTTATACATGTACCGTATTTTCCGCACTATAAGGCGCACCGGATTATTAGCCGCACCTTCAATGAATTACATATTTCATAACTTTGTCCACCAATAAGCCGCCCCGGATTATAAGCCGCGCCTACGCTGCGCTAAAGGGAATGTCAAAAAAACAGTCAGATAGTTCAGTCAAACTTTAATAATATATTGAAAACCAGCGTTCTAACAACTCTGTCCCAAAATGTACGCAAATGTGCAATCACAAACATAGTAAAATTCAAAATGGTGTAGAGCAATAGCAACATAATGTTGCTCGAACGTTAATGTCACAACACACAAAATAAACATAGCGCTCACCTTCTGAAGTTATTCTTCATTCGTAAATCCTTCGAATTCTTCGTCTTCGGTGTCCGAATTGAAAAGTTGCGCAAGCGTGGTATCCAAAATGGCCGGTTCCGTCTCGTAGAAGTCATCGGAGTCAGTGTCGCTGTTGTTGTCCAGTAGTTCTGTGAATCCTGCCTTCCGGAAAGCTCGGACCACAGTTGTGACCGAAATATCTGCCCAGGCATTTACGATCCACTGGCAAATGTTGGCGTATGTCGTCCGGCGCTGTCTGCCCGTCTTAGTGAAGGTGTGTTCGCCTTCGGAGCTGTGTGAAAAAAGCCACCCGGCCTCTTCGCGTAAACTTCCCTTAACCACTCGCTCATCTTTTCTTCATCCATCCATCCCTTCGAGTTAGCTTTTATGATGACGCCGGCTGGAAAGGTCTCTTTTGGCAAGGTCTTCCTTTTGAATATCACCATGGGTGGAAGTTAGCATGGCAAGCTAGAACCACAGTGAAGGATGACTTCTCATTCCCTGTGGTGCGAATATTCACCGTACGTGCTCCCGTTCCACAGTGCGGTTCACAGGAATATCAGTTGCTGTGAAATACGGTAGTAATCCGTGTGCGGATGGAGAGATTGCGTCTTTTTATGAACCGGATCCTTGTCGCTTAGTAGGAGCCATTTTGTGGTCTTTACAGATGTAAACAGGAAATGAAACGTACGGTGATATCCGCGCGTTTTTTCTTCTTCTTCCGGGGGCGGGTGGTTGCTTACAGTAGAAGAAGAAGCGCTTCCTGTTCTATGGGGGCGGGTGCTTTCCTTGGCGGTTGCTTGCGTAGAAGAAGAAGCGCTTCCTGTTCTACCGGGAAAAAAGATGGCGGCTGTTTACCGAAGTTGCGAGATCGAAACTTTATGAAAATGAATCGTAATAAAGCGCACCGGGTTATAAGGCGCACTGTCAGCTTTTGAGAAAATTAGTGGTTTTTAGGTGCGCCTTATAGTGCGGAAAATACGGTAATATTTCTTTTATAAAAGGAGTTTTCCCAAAGAAAATGAAAACGGCAAAAGTTATTCCCATCTTCAAAAGTGGAGATAAGCATCAGTTCACCAACTATAGGCCTATTTCTCTACTCTCACAATTTTCAAAAGTCCTTGAAAAATTATTTGTGTCAAGATTAGACAGTTTTATTGATAAGCATCACTTGCTAAGTGAACACCAATACGGTTTTCGACCAAGCAGGTCCACTTCCATGGCAGTGATGGAACTAGTTGAGGAGGTAACCACTGCTATTGATAAGAGGGAGTTTGTTGTTGGCGTTTTTATTGACCTGAGCAAGGCCTTTGACACCATCCATCACACATGACTTTTAAACAAAATGCAGAGGTATGGTTTTAGAGGTCTTGCTCATGATTGGTTGAAAAGTTATCTTGGTGGTAGAGAACAGTATGTGCATATGAACAATGTAGATTCAGATAAAAAGATTATAACACATGGAGTGCCCCAAGGTTCTGTACTGGAACCAAAATTGTTTTTATTGTACAGGTAAAAGCCAGTAAATTAGAATATTTTGAAAAACTTGATTTATTTCAGTAATTGCATTCAAAAGGTGTAACTTGTACATTATATGTATTCATTGCACACAGACTGATGCATTCAAATGTTTATTTCATTTAATTTTGATGATTTGAAGTGGCAACAAATGAAAATCCAAAATTCCGTGTGTCACAAAATTAGAATATTATGTAAGGCTAATACAAAAAAGGGATTTTTAGAAATGTTGGCCAACTGAAAAGTATGAAAATGAAAAATATGAGCATGTACAATACTCAATACTTGGTTGGAGCTCCTTTTGCCTCAATTACTGCGTTAATGCGGCGTGGCATGGAGTCGATGAGTTTCTGGCACTGCTCAGGTGTTATGAGAGCCCAGGTTGCTCTGATAGTGGCCTTCAACTCTTCTGCGTTTTTGGGTCTGGCATTCTGCATCTTCCTTTTCACAATACCCCACAGATTTTCTATGGGGCTAAGGTCAGGGGAGTTGGCGGGCCAATATAGAACAGAAATACCATGGTCCGTAAACCAGGCACGGGTAGATTTTGCGCTGTGTGCAGGCGCCAAGTCCTGTTGGAACTTGAAATCTCCATCTCCATAGAGCAGGTCAGCAGCAGGAAGCAGGAAGTGCTCTAAAACTTGCTGGTAGACTGCTGCGTTGACCCTGGATCTCAGGAAACAGAGTGGACCGACACCAGCAGATGACATGGCACCCCAAACCATCACTGATGGTGGAAACTTTACACTAGACTTCAGGCAACGTGGATCCTGTGCCTCTCCTGTCTTCCTCCAGACTCTGGGACCTCGATTTCCAAAGGAAATGCAAAATTTGCATGGTTGGGTGATGGTTTGGGGTGCCATGTCATCTGCTGGTGTCGGTCCACTCTGTTTCCTGAGATGCCACGCCGCATTAACGCAGTAATTGAGGCAAAAGGAGCTCCAACCAAGTATTGAGTATTGTACATGCTCATATTTTTCATTTTCATACTTTTCAGTTGGCCAACATTTCTAAAAATCCCTTTTTTGTATTAGCCTTAAGTAATATTCTAATTTTGTGACACACGGAATTTTGGATTTTCATTTGTTGCCACTTCAAATCATCAAAATTAAATGAAATAAACATTTGAATGCATCAGTCTGTGTGCAATGAATAAATATAATGTACAAGTTACACCTTTTGAATGCAATTACTGAAATAAATCAAGTTTTTCAAAATATTCTAATTTACTGGCTTTTACCTGTATATTAATGATATCTGCAAAATCTTTAGAAAAACTCAATTGTATTCTCTTTGCTGACGATACAAGTCTGTACTGTTCTGGGCAAGACCTTGGCCAACTCTTAGAGACTGTAGAGAGCGAACTCCACATACTAAAGCAATGGTTTGATGCCAATAAACTGTCAATCAACCTAAATAAAAGAAAATATATAATTTTTGGAAATAGGAAAAATAACATACGGTGTCATATAAGAATTGATGATATGGAGATAGAAAGGGTGTATTCAACAACATTTTTGGGAATCTATATAGATGATAAATTAAATTGGAAACTGTACATAAATATCAAATCAAATCAAATCAACTTTATTTATAAAGCACATTTAAAATTGACCACAGGGGTAGCCAAAGTGCTGTACAATGGACAGGTTAAAAGATAAAACGAGTACCGAGCAAACACAACACAACACAAACAGGACACGATAAAAAAATAAATAATTAAAATAGAATAAATAAAAACATAAAAACAGGATCACAGCAGGTGTATTATGGGGCGCCATTGCAGGATGGATATCACTCAGTGTTAAAAGCCATGGAATAAAAGTATGTTTTTAAGAGAGATTTAAAAACAGGAAGAGAGGAGGCTTGTCTAACACTCAGGGGTAGGTCGTTCCAGAGCTTGGGAGCAGCAACGGCGAAAGCTCTGTCACCTCTAAGCTTCAGCCTCGTGTCAGGGACTTAAGACAAAGATGGCAAAAAATATTGCTATGTTACATAAAATCAAAAACTCCGTAAATCAAAAGGCTCTTAATATGTTATATAATTCTTTCGTACTCCCTTATCTTAATTATCGTGTTGAAATCTGGGGTAACAATTACAAAAACAAACATCAACTCTATATTCTTACTTCAAAAGAAAGCGATTAGAATTGTAAATTATGCAGATTATCATGACCATACCAATGCTCTGTTTATTCAATGAAAAACATTAAAACTGCACGATCTTGTTGACCTCAACACTGCTATTGTGACGTACAAAGCTCATAACCACATGCTGCCTCGGTGTCTACAGGAGAGGTTCATACCCAGAGAGAATCCCTATGACCTCAGAGGTTCAGCTGTCTTCCAGAAAGCTAAGATAAGAACGAGCTTAAAAAAGTAGATGTGTTTGTGTCAGGGGGGTTCAACTGTGGAACAGCTTGGATGATCCCTTCAAATGTTCCAGGTCCATTCACACATTTAAAAAACACTTTAAGACCAATGCCTTGGAAAAATATATCACTCTTGAATCAACACAGTAGTTAATACTATGATCAATGTTAATGAAAATACTAAATGTGGGATATAAATAATAATGGAAGTATAATTGTTTGTATATAGCAGAGGTGTGGACTCGAGTCACATGACTTGGACTCGAGTCAGACTCGAGTCATGAATTTGATGACTTTAGACTCGACTTGACAAAATGTAAAAAGACTTGCAACTCGACTTAGACTTTAACATCAATGACTTGTGACTTCACTTGGACTTGAGCCTTTTGAATTGACATGACTTGACATGACTTGCTACTTTCCCCAAAACCCAAAGATGAAAAAGTTATTCGGGAGCGCTCCGTATTTTTCATTGTGTACTTGTCTATCAGCGTTGCGTGTGTCAGCTGGTGTGCTCTCAGTACAACAGCCAATCAAATTAGATCTACTTTGTTTTCATCACACAGCATTCATCCAATCAAATTGCAGGACAACCAACGAAGAAGACATGTCCAAACCACACGCCAGTGAACAAAAAATGATACCTAAAATCATTTTGTTTGGGTATAAAAATTACGAGGTGGTCAACACAAAACGGTTTGCTGTATGCAACACATGCGGTTCGAAAATTACTGATGGAGAGGCAACAACTTCCAACTTCGTCCGGCATTTGAAGTTGCACAAAGAACGGTAAGTTTTGAATGTAAGATAACGTTTATTGGCTAAGTAACGTGACTTTTATTTGCTGTGTAGTTAAATCAGTGAGGCTGTAAACTCACTGCTAACGTTATAACGTTATTGCAAACACGGGAATCTGTTGCAGTTCACTACCTTATTCATACTTTTTGTTCAGTGATTTTTTTTTTAAGCAGGGTTACGTTAGTCAATATATCACACGTAACGTTAGACAACGGTCAGCAGCACCGCGTATTTTAGCCACCTAAAAAAAGACAAAAATAGTAAAATAAAGGTCAGTTAAAATGTATACTATATTATGAATATGTGTACCGTTTTAGCTAGCTTTCTGACATACTGTTGGTTGTTTACCTCAGTGGTCCCCAACCACCGGGCCGCGGCCCGGTACTGGTCCGTGGATCGATTGGTATCGGGCCGCACAAGAATTTTTTTTTTTTTTTTTTTTTTTTTAATTAAATCAACATAAAAAACACAAGATACACTTACAAGTAGTGCACCAACCCAAAACAACTCTCTCCCCCCTTTTGTTCTGGGCATTGAACATGAAGACTCTTCCTTCACTGTTCCGAGTGGCCATGAGAGTCTTGGAAGTGCCTGCCTCCAGTGCTCCAGTGGAGCGAGTTTTCAGCCATGGTGGCATCATACTACGCCCCCATCGTGCACAAATGACTGACAGACTCTTGACTAATTTGGTCTTTTGCAAATGCAATGCAGCATAGGGCCCTGACATATAAAAAGTACAACTTTTTTGTTATGTTCACGTACATGTCATGTTTTTTCAATGTTAACACTTTTGTACAAATAAGTACATTTGCACTTTATTTTTCAATGTGTTTGTTCTGTAAAGGAATGAGTTAATGTTTAAAATGACTGGTTAATAGTGCTATTATAAAGTGCAATGTCAGCACAATTTTCTTTCCTGCAATTTAAGATGCACTTGTTTTAATAAATAAATACAGCGTTTGAAAAGCATACACAATCTGTGTTAATATATTAGTCTGTGGTTAAAAGGACTTGAAAGGACTCGAAGCTCAAAATGCAGGACTTAGGACTTGACTTGAGACTTTCCAGTCTTGACTTTGGACTTGACTCGGGGCTTGCCTGTCTTGACTCGGGACTTGACTCGGACTTGAGGGCAAAGACTTGAGACTTACTTGTGACTTGCAAAACAATGACTTGGTCCCACCTCTGGTATATAGTATATAAATTGGTACAAAGGTTTAACACGCGTATAAGGATATTTCACATGCCTTTACTGTGTATATAATTGAACAGTGTTCATATTGTGTATAATGTGTATTTATAATATGTTGTACAAAAGACATTTCATAATTTCCGGGAGTTCATCTTGTACTTGACATTGTTTATAGGGTTAGGCGCTAGAGATGCGCGGTTTGCGGACACAACCGCGGAGTCCGCGGATTATCCGCGGATCGGGCGGATGAAATAAAAAAAACTAAGATTTTATCCGCTCGCGGGTCGGGTCGGGCGGATTAATTTTTTTTTTTTTTTTTTTTTTTTGCGGGTGGCAGTTAAACCAATTCGGTACATAGTTAAATGTTGTTACCCACATACGAAAAAACGAGCAGGCACCTGCTGCATATGCCACAACAGAAGAAAAAAAAAGAAAAGAGATGGACACTTTTACGGAGCGGAGAAGGGACGCCTCGCCGGGGTCCGGGACCGAGGCCCCTTCCCCCGAGAGGGCCCCACCGGGAGCCGTAGCTGAGGCGATCCGCGAGAAGGGCCCGACGCACGTCCAGGGTCACCACCGCGCCCACCGCACCGACACCCCGCCTCGTCCGCTTTCGCCGCGGCCGGCGTCACGCGCAGCAGGTAAGCAGCTTACCTGCCCGCCACCCCCGTGGCCGGGGGCTCGTAACATGGGTCACTCCGCGCGCTCCGCCCGCGCAGCTTACCTGCTTGCCATCCCTGTTGCCGGGGGCGCGTAACAGGGGTCACTCCGCGCGTAGTGCGCTCATGAAAGGGGTGGGGCTCACCCTGGTTGATATAGAGAGCAGGACGGTGGCCATGGAAGTTGGAACCCGCTAAGGAGTGTGTAACAACCCACCTGCCGAATCAACTAGCCCTGAAAATGGATGGCGCTGGAGCGTGGGCCCATATCTGGCCGTCGCCGGCAGCGAGACGCGCTTGGAGGTGCGCTCAGCGCGGCTCCCATATGATTGCGCACTGGTGTGCGTCTGGGTCGTGACAGCGTGGCACGCGAATGTCTGTGCTGCATTGGATCAGTCTCCTTTCTTTAACAGGCAAAAGCTTTATAACCTCACCATACCTGCCAACTTTTAAATCAGAAAAACCTAGTAGCCAGGGTCCAAGGGCCGCAGGCCCCGGTAGGTCCAGGACAAAGTCCTGGTGGAGGGTTCAGGGCTTCGCCCCCCGACGCAAAATGACTATTAGCATTCAGACAGGTTAAAATGTTGCTAAAACCATCACTTTTCTATCAGTCACAGTGACTTTTCAAAACAAAAATATTACAGCAAAAATCATATGGGTTGATTGACATGTTTATTCTGTAAGCTAACTTCAATAGTTTGAAATTATTTTGACAGTTAATGCCAGTTATCCTGTCAACCTTTCACAAGACTTCAATTTGTTCATTGAAAGTATAAATAGTATAAACACTTTTTACAGTATGTCGTGCTGTGAAATACAGCCGACAGGATTGCGCATGCATGGTGCAGGAGAACAAAGGACTTCTTTCATTTAAGGTTTGTGATAAACCATCAAACTCATTCGTTAAAAGGACTCTATAGTAATATAAAGCGAATTTTTCTGGACATTATCATGCAAGAAAAGTTTATTTTTGGGATCGCGATCACCGCGTAATGATTTTTAAAGGTTGCATTACATTATTAACTGTCCCATGTGATCAGCCAGTGCGATTGGAAGTCCATGCTCAATTATTGCCTCCGTAAATAAAACTTCGGCATTTATCACATCCAAAGAATCTGTTTGGGCGACGAAAAACGTTGAAAGTTTTCCACTTGTATCGCTAGCAACGGCATTAGACTTGTGTTTTTTTGTCCCAACGTGGTCTTTTACATCGCTAATTCCTCCGTGTCCGATCGAAAAATCTTGTCTGCACAAGGTGCAATTCGCGTAGTTTTCACCCTTTTTTTTAATTTTTTTATTAATATTAGATATATAACAACGGGCGGATGGCGGGCGGATGCAGTTCTGATCAAACGTTACATCGGGTGGATGGCGGATGGTTGACGACTTTCTGACGCGGTTGCGGATGAAATAATTGCCTATCCGCGCATCTCTATTAGGCGCTATAAGTGTTCAACTTCAGCCTAAACCCTTTCGGTCTGCAACATTTTCATTTTCAATCTATGAATGTACAACTGTTTGTTTATTTTGTTGACCATTGACCGAAGAATAAACTTACTACTACTACTGCTAAATGCTACGTCCCGTATTTGTCAGTCGAGCAAAGTTGATGAATCACAAATGCCCCAAAGGGCTGCACAAGCCACCACGACGTCCTTGGCTCTGATCCCACACCAGGGCAGGAAACAACTCCACCCGATGGGGACAACAAGAAACCTTGTCTTTGTTGTAGTTTTTAGAGTTTTCAGTGTGTGAATGGGTGAATGTGGAAATAGGGTCAAAGCACTTTGTAGGTAGAAAAGCTATACAAGTATAACCCATTTAGAATATAGAACCCAATTGTGTAAGAAGACTTTTAAAGGGTTAGGGTTAGGGTCAGGGGCGTCACTAGCTTTTAGGGACAGGGGGGGCTTAGCCTCCCAGGAGATGCACGGGATGGCACTCCACCCTTTTCCGGGCGAGAACCATGGACTCGGACTTGGAGGTGCTTCACACTCGGCTGCGAACCGATCCAGCGAGAGCTGAAGATCCTGGCCAGATGAAGCCATCAGGACCACATCATCTGCAAAAAGCAGAGACCTAATCCTGCAGCCACCAAACCGGATCCCCTCAACGCCTTGACTGCGCCTAGAAATTCTGTCCATAAAAGTTCAGAACAGAATGGGTGACAAAGGGCAGCCTTGGCGGAGTCCAACCCTCACTGGAAACGTGTCCGACTTACTGCCGGCAATGCGGACCAAGCTCTGACACTGAGCATACAGGGAGCGGACCGCCACAATCAGACAGTCCGATACCCCATACTCCCTGAGCACTCCCCACAGGACTTCCCGAGGGACACGGTCGAATGCCTTCTCCAAGTCCACAAAGCACATGTAGACTGGTTGGGCAAACTCCCATGCACCCTCAAGGACCCTGCCGAGAGTATAGAGCTGGTCCACAGTTCTACGACCAGGACGAAAACCACACTGTTCCTCCTGAATCCGAGGTTCGACTATCCGGCGTAGCCTCCTCTCCAGTACACCCGAATAGACCTTACCGGGAAGGCTGAGGAGTGTGATCCCACGATAGTTAGAACACACCCTCCGGTTCCCCTTCTTAAAGAGAGGAACCACCACCCGGGTGTGCCAATCCAGAGGTACCGCCCTCGATGTCCACGCGATGCTGCAGAGTCTTGTCAACCAAGACAGCCCCACAGCATCCAGAGCCTTAAGGAACTCCGGGCGGATCTCATCCACCCCTGGGGCCTTGCCACCGAGGAGCTTTTTGACTACCTCAGCAACCTCAGCCCCAGAAATAGGAGAGCCCACCACAGACTCCCCAGGCACTGCTTCCTCATATATATATATATATATATATATATATATATATATATAAGAGAAATACTTGAATTTCAGTGTTCATTTATTTACACATATACACACACATAACACTCATCTACTCATTGTTGAGTTAAGGGTTGAATTGTCCATCCTTGTTCTATTCTCTGTGACTATTTTTCTAACCATGCTGAACACCCTCTCTGATGATGCATTCCGCTTCATCTCCTTGTTGTGTGCGCAGTTGTGCACTGCACTCTCTAAAAGCCCTAGATGTTATTGTCATATATGCATGTACAGTAGATGGCAGTATTGTCCTGTTTAAGAGTGTCACAACATTTCTGTTTACGGCAGACGAACTGCTTTTCGGTAGACGAAAACATGACTGCTGTTGTTGTGTGTTGTTGCGTGCTGGGAGGACGTTAATGAAACTGCCTAACAATAAACTCACATAAGAAACCAAGAACTCGCTCTCGATCATTCTACAGTTATAACGTCATTGGGCAGGCACGCTGTTTATATTGTGGGAAAGCGGACGTGAAAACAGGCTGGACTCAGGTCCGTCTGAATTTCGGGAGATTTTCGGGAGAAAATTTGTCCCGGGAGGTTTTCGGGAGAGGCGCTGAATTTCGGGAGTCTCCCGGAAAATCCGGGAGGGTTGGCAAGTATGAAAGTGATGAATACTTACTTTCTTGAAAAAGTTTCTTATGTCCATTTTGCATCCGTTCACGTTCTTGTTCTGCAGCGCTGCGTGCTAATGTGCTTCGTACACCTGCAGGACCGCAAGCAAGGTCGCACAGAAAATGCGGACTGGATTTTGAGTGATGTGGGCATTTTCTATATGAACAAGTCCAAGGACCGCAAGCAAGGTCGCAGAGAAAATGCGGACTGGATTTTGAGTGATGTGGGCATTTTCTATATGAACAAGTCCAAGGACCGCAAGCAAGGTCGCAGAGAAAATACGGACTGGATTTTGAGTGACGTGGGCATTTTCTATATGAACAAGTCCAAGGACCGCAAGCAAGGTCGCAGAGAAAATGCGGACTGGATTTTGAGTGATGTGGGCATTTTCTATATGAACAAGTGCAAGGACCGCAAGCAAGGTCGCAGAGAAAATGCGGACTGGATTTTGAGTGATGTGGGCATTTTCTATATGAACAAGTCCAAGGACCGCAAGCAAGGTCGCAGAGAAAATGCGGACTGGATTTTGAGTGACGTGGGCATTTTCTATATGAACAAGTCCAAGGACCGCAAGCAAGGTCGCAGAGAAAATGCGGACTGGATTTTGAGTGACGTGGGCATTTTCTATATGAACAAGTCCAAGGACCGCAAGCAAGGTCGCAGAGAAAATGCGGACTGGATTTTGAGTGACGTGGGCATTTTCTATATGAACAAGTCCAAGGACCGCAAGCAAGGTCGCAGAGAAAATGCGGACTGGATTTTGAGTGATGTGGGCATTTTCTATATGAACAAGTTCAAGGACCGCAAGCAAGGTCGCAGAGAAAATGCGGACTGGATTTTGAGTGATGTGGGCATTTTCTATATGAACAAGTCCAAGGACCGCAAGCAAGGTCGCAGAGAAAATGCGGACTGGATTTTGAGTGATGTGGGCATTTTCTATATGAACAAGTCCAAGGACCGCAAGCAAGGTCGCAGAGAAAATGCGGACTGGATTTTGAGTGATGTGGGCATTTTCTATATGAACAAGTCCAAGGACCGCAAGCAAGGTCGCAGAGAAAATGCGGACTGGATTTTGAGTGATGTGGGCATTTTCTATATGAACAAGTCCAAGGACCGCAAGCAAGGTCGCAGAGAAAATGCGGACTGGATTTTGAGTGATGTGGGCATTTTCTATATGAACAAGTCCAAGGACCGCAAGCAAGGTCGCAGAGAAAATGCGGACTGGATTTTGAGTGACGTGGGCATTTTCTATATGAACAAGTCCAAGGACCGCAAGCAAGGTCGCAGAGAAAATGCGGACTGGATTTTGAGTGATGTGGGCATTTTCTATATGAACAAGTCCAAGGACCGCAAGCAAGGTCGCAGAGAAAATGCGGACTGGATTTTGAGTGATGTGGGCATTTTCTATATGAACAAGTCCAAGGACCGCAAGCAAGGTCGCAGAGAAAATGCGGACTGGATTTTGAGTGATGTGGGCATTTTCTATATGAACAAGTCCAAGGACCGCAAGCAAGGTCGCAGAGAAAATGCGGACTGGATTTTGAGTGATGTGGGCATTTTCTATATGAACAAGTCAAAGGACCGCAAGCAAGGTCGCAGAGAAAATGCGGACTGGATTTTGAGTGACGTGGGCATTTTCTATATGAACAAGTCCAAGGACCGCAAGCAAGGTCGCAGAGAAAATGCGGACTGGATTTTGAGTGACGTGGGCATTTTCTATATGAACAAGTCCAAGGACCGCAAGCAAGGTCGCAGAGAAAATGCGGACTGGATTTTGAGTGATGTGGTCATTTTCTATATGAACAAGTCCAAGGACCGCAAGCAAGGTCGCAGAGAAAATGCGGACTGGATTTTGAGTGATGTGGGCATTTTCTATATGAACAAGTCCAAGGACCGCAAGCAAGGTCGCAGAGAAAATGCGGACTGGATTTTGAGTGATGTGGGCATTTTCTATATGAACAAGTCCAAGGACCGCAAGCAAGGTCGCAGAGAAAATGCGGACTGGATTTTGAGTGACGTGGGCATTTTCTATATGAACAAGTCCAAGGACCGCAAGCAAGGTCGCAGAGAAAATGCGGACTGGATTTTGAGTGATGTGGGCATTTTCTATATGAACAAGTCCAAGGACCGCAAGCAAGGTCGCAGAGAAAATGCGGACTGGATTTTGAGTGATGTGGGCATTTTCTATATGAACAAGTCCAAAGACCGCAAGCAAGGTCGCAGAGAAAATGCGGACTGGATTTTGAGTGATGTGGGCATTTTCTATATGAACAAGTCCAAGGACCGCAAGCAAGGTCGCAGAGAAAATGCGGACTGGATTTTGAGTGATGTGGGCATTTTCTATATGAACAAGTCCAAGGACCGCAAGCAAGGTCGCAGAGAAAATGCGGACTGGATTTTGAGTGATGTGGGCATTTTCTATATGAACAAGTCCAAGGACCGCAAGCAAGGTCGCAGAGAAAATGCGGACTGGATTTTGAGTGATGTGGGCATTTTCTATATGAACAAGTCCAAGGACCGCAAGCAAGGTCGCAGAGAAAATGCGGACTGGATTTTGAGTGACGTGGGCATTTTCTATATGAACAAGTCCAAGGACCGCAAGCAAGGTCGCAGAGAAAATGCGGACTGGATTTTGAGTGACGTGGGCATTTTCTATATGAACAAGTCCAAGGACCGCAAGCAAGGTCGCAGAGAAAATGCGGACTGGATTTTGAGTGATGTGGGCATTTTCTATATGAACAAGTCCAAGGACCGCAAGCAAGGTCGCAGAGAAAATGCGGACTGGATTTTGAGTGATGTGGGCATTTTCTATATGAACAAGTCCAAGGACCGCAAGCAAGGTCGCAGAGAAAATGCGGACTGGATTTTGAGTGATGTGGGCATTTTCTATATGAACAAGTCAAAGGACCGCAAGCAAGGTCGCAGAGAAAATGCGGACTGGATTTTGAGTGACGTGGGCATTTTCTATATGAACAAGTCCAAGGACCGCAAGCAAGGTCGCAGAGAAAATGCGGACTGGATTTTGAGTGACGTGGGCATTTTCTATATGAACAAGTCCAAGGACCGCAAGCAAGGTCGCAGAGAAAATGCGGACTGGATTTTGAGTGACGTGGGCATTTTCTATATGAACAAGTCCAAGGACCGCAAGCAAGGTCGCAGAGAAAATGCGGACTGGATTTTGAGTGATGTGGGCATTTTCTATATGAACAAGTCCAAGGACCGCAAGCAAGGTCGCAGAGAAAATGCGGACTGGATTTTGAGTGACGTGGGCATTTTCTATATGAACAAGTCCAAGGACCGCAAGCAAGGTCGCAGAGAAAATGCGGACTGGATTTTGAGTGACGTGGGCATTTTCTATATGAACAAGTCCAAGGACCGCAAGCAGTAAAAAAAAAAATTTTTTTTAAAAGTGTTTTTTTTAACACCAAATTATTTAGGGGGGCTTAAGAATTTTTTAGGGGGGCTTGTAACCCTAACCCTAACCCCGAGGGCCCTCCATGAAAGCAAGTTTGACATCCCTGTTGTAGAAAGTCCGGCCAGAAGAGAGAAAACCAGGTTGCTTCCCAACAAGTCTATCTTCGTGTGTTTTGACCATAAACTGTGAGAAGTATGCAAAACATCTGACAAGCACACGCCAAATAAAGACGAAGAAGCCAACAGCAAATGTTTCTGCAGACTCTGACCTCACTTTGACTCCTAAACATTTGGAGAAAACGTCGGCCGGATGGAATAAATCTGATAGGAGCTGACATTTTAGGAGAAATCTGAACCTTCTTTTGGGAAGAACCACGGAGGACCAGGACCAGGACCAGGACGTGGGGGAGACATTCTGTGTGGAAGGAGTTCTCGTCTCTCCTCAAATCAATCATTGACTAAATGCTGAGTTGCAGAATGGAGGCGACACAATAAAAAGGGACACCACGTTCCTGCTGACTGGTGATGTGTGGATCCATACTGAAGGATCCATCCCGCTGATACCACATCTTTATGCTCTGGTATCGATCCTCAACTCTAAATATCCATACTTTTAATACTTTTGTTCAGGGGGAGTCCAAACTTTTTACACCAACATACGGAAAAGTCCGATATTGTGTCAGCTGCGTATTATACTGTAGGTAGTTATGTATATAATAATAATAATAATAGAGTTTATTTGTAAAAGCACTTTACATTGAACAAACAACAACAAAAACAACAACGCTAGAACCACAAATAGCTGCCCCCAACATGTAAAATAAATAGTAAAAAAAATAAAAACTAGAACAGCCATCCATCCATCTTCTTCCGCTTATCCGAGGTCGGGTCGCGGGGGCAGCAGCCTAAGCAGGGAAGCCCAGACTTCCCTCTCCCCAGCCACTTGGTCCAGCTCCTCCTGAGGGATCCCGAGGCGTTCCCAGGCCAGCCGGGAGACATAGTCTTCCCAATGTGTCCTGGGTCTTCCCCGTGGCCTCCTACCGGTCGGACGTGCCCTAAACACCTCCCTAGGGAGGCGTTCAGGTGGCATCCTGACCAGATTCCCGAACCACCTCATCTGACTCCTCTCCACGTGGAGGAGGAACGGCTTTACTTTGAGTTCCTCCCGGATGACAGAGCTTCTCACCCTATCTCAAAGGGAGAGACCCGCCACCCGGCGGAGGAAACTAATTTGGGCCGCTTGTACCCGTGATCTTGTTCTTTCGGTCATAACCCAAAGCTCATGACCATAGGAGAGGATGGGAACGTAGATCGACCGGTAAATTGAGAGCTAGCAGAGAAGCCCAGACTTCCCTCTCCACAGCCACTTGGTCCAGCTCCTCCTGAGGGATCCCGAGGCGTTCCCAGGCCAGCCGGGAGACATAGTCTTCCCAACGTGTCCTGGGTCTTCCCCGTGGCCTCCTACCGGTCGGACGTGCCCTAAACACCTCCCTAGGGAGGCGTTCAGGTGGCATTCTGACCAGATGCCCGAACCACCTCATCTGACTCCTCTCCATGTGGAGGAGGAACGGCTTTACTTTGAGTTCCTCCCGGATGACAGAGCTTCTCACCCTATCTCTAAGGGAGAGCCCCGCCACCCGGCGGAGGAAACTCATTTTGGCCGCTTGTACCTGTGATCTTGTTCTTTTGGTGATAACCCAAAGCTCATGACCATAGGTGAGGATGGGAACGTAGATCTTGTACCCATGATCTTGTTCTTTCGGTCATAACCCAAAGCTCATGACCATAGGTGAGGATGGGAACGTAGATCGACCGGTAAATTGAGAGCTAGCAGAGAAGCCCAGACTTCCCTCTCCCCAGCCACTTGGTCCAGCTCCTCCTGAGGGATCCCGAGGCGTTCCCAGGCCAGCCGGGAGACATAGTCTTCCCAATGTGTCCTGGGTCTTCCCCATGGCCTCCTTCCAGTCGGACGTGCCCTAAACACCTCCCTAGGGAGGCGTTCAGGTGGCATCCTGACCAGATGCCCGAACCACCTCATCTGACTCCTCTCCACGTGGAGGAGGAACGGCTTTACTTTGAGTTCCTACCGGATGACAGAGCTTCTCACCCTATCTCTAAGGGAGAGACCCGCCACCCGGCGGAAGAAACTCATTTTGGCCGCTTGTACCCGTGATCTTGTCCTTTCGGTCATAACCCAAAGCTCATGACCATAGGTGAGGATGGGAACGTAGATCTTGTACCCGTGATCTTGTTCTTTCGGTCATAACCCAAAGCTCATGACCATAGGTGAGGATGGGAACGTAGATCGACCGGTAAATTGAGAGCTAGCAGAGAAGCCCAGACTTCCCTCTCCCCAGCCACTTGGTCCAGCTCCTCCTGAGGGATCCCGAGGCGTTCCCAGGCCAGCCGGGAGACATAGTCTTCCCAACGTGTCCTGGGTCTTCCCCGTGGCCTCCTACCGGTCGGACGTGCCCTAAACACCTCCCTAGGGAGGCGTTCAGGTGGCATCCTGACCAGATTCCCGAACCACCTCATCTGACTCCTCTCCACGTGGAGGAGGAACGGCTTTACTTTGAGTTCCTCCCGGATGACAGAGCTTCTCACCCTATCTCTAAGGGAGAGACCCGCCACCCGGCGGAGGAAACTCATTTTGGCCGCTTGTACCCGTGATCTTGTTCTTTCGGTCATAACCCAAAGCTCATGACCATAGGTGAGGATGGGAGCGTAGATCTTGTACCCGTGATCTTGTGCTTTCGGTCATAACCCAAAGCTCATGACCATAGGTGAGGATGAGAACGTAGATCGACCGGTAAATTGAGAGCTAGCAGAGAAGCCCAGACTTCCCTCTCCCCAGCCACTTGGTCCAGCTCCTCCTGAGGGATCCCGAGGCGTTCCCAGGCCAGCCGGGATACGTAGTCTTCCCAACGTGTCCTGGGTCTTCCCCGTGGCCTCCTACCGGTCGGACGTGCCCTAAACACCTCCCTAGGGAGGCGTTCAGGTGGCATCCTGACCAGATTCCCGAACCACCTCATCTGACTCCTCTCCACGTGGAGGAGGAACGACTTTACTTTGAGTTCCTACCGGATGACAGAGCTTCTCACCCTATCTCTAAGGGAGAGACCCGCCACCCGGCGGAGGAAACTCATTTTGGCCGCTTGTACCCGTGATCTTGTTCTTTCGGTCATAACCCAAAGCTCATGACCATAGGTGAGGATGGGAACGTAGATCGACCGGTAAATTGAGAGCTAGCAGAGAAGCCCAGACTTCCCTCTCCCCAGCCACTTGGTCTAGCTCCTCCTGAGGGATCCTGAGGCGTTCCCAGGCCAGCCGGGAGACATATATTGTATATTGTATATTGTATTATGACATGTTTTATTATATCCACTATGGTCAGTGAGCAGGTTGTGTGTTGACATTTTGTGTTGGTAGGATTGATTTATTTTCTTTTTCATTTATTTGCACCTTGACTAGGGAAGGTTGTTTGCATTGGGTCATACAAGTAAATGTTGAACACACAAAACATGTTGGGGGTTTTTCAAAAAGAGTCATTTTGGGGGGGGATTTGGAGTCTCTAAAAAGAGGCGTATATTTTATAATTGAATGAATACATGAATTCAAATAGCAAAAAGGTGTCCAAGCAAAAAGATCCCCAGAAAAGTCCAATCATAGACAAGATTTGCTTATGCTTCTTATTATTATTATTGATGTCATTCTGGATGTCTTTGTTGTCCACAGAGTCCTGTACGGAAATAAAATAACGGAGATTTCCAAGGGGCTGTTGGAGGGACTGTTTTCTCTGCAGCTGTTGTGAGTAAACACACAAACACACACTTTTCTACACAATTGGGATCCGGCTGAAACAAACTTTTTCCACTAAAGTTCAAAGAGTGAAAAATTAAAGCTTGCAGGGGCCATGTTTGATTTTCAAAACCAATTCAATTGATGTTGTAACCTTAGGGCTGTTAAAAAAAAAAACATCATATATTAATATTTTATTTTTATTTTCAACACTTACCGTAAATATCTATAAATCAACTTCAGATCTATCCTTTGCCATAATGTTTTGTTTTTTTAATTTAAAACACATTTTTGTATGCCTTTTATTTTGGTAAAAACACAAAATATGCAATATTTTCCTTAAAACATTTTTCAAAATGGAATATTTGAGCCTTAAATTAGGGAAGTCATTCATAACAACGTTGCTTTTGATTCTTTTTTTTATTTTATTTTTTAACAATGGCAGTTTTAGTAAACAAAATCACACAAAAGGGTCTCAGTCAAAAAGTGTTAAAAAAAAGTCATACATTAATATTTTATTTTTACTTTCAACAGTTAAATATCAATTTCCGATCTATCTTTTGCCATAATGTTTAGTTTTTTTAAATTCAAAACATTTTTTTTATGCCTTTTATTTTGGTAAAAACACAAAATATGCAATATTTTCCTTAAAACATTTTTCAAAATGAAAATATTTGAGCCTTAAATTAGGGAAGTCATTCATAACAACGTTGCTTTTGAGTCTTTTTTTTAATTTATTTTTTAACAATGGCATTTTTAATAAACAAAATCACACATAAGGGTCTCAGTCAATAAAGTGTTAAAAAAAAGTCATACATTAATATTTTATTTTTATTTTCAACACTTATCTATAAATCAACTTCAGATCTATCCTTTGCCATAATGTTTTGTTTTTTTAATTTAAAACACATTTTTGTATGCCTTTTATTTTGGTAAAAACACAAAATATGCAATATTTTCCTTAAAACATTTTTCAAAATGAAAATATTTGAGCCTTAAATTAGGGAAGTCATTCATAACAACATTGCTTTTGATTCTTTTTTGAATTTTATTTTATTTTAACAATGGCAGTTTTAATAAACAAAATCACACAAAAGTGTCTCAGTCAAAAAGTGTTAAAAAAAAGTCATACATTAATATTTTATTTTTACTTTCAACAGTTAAATATCAATTTCCGATCTATCTTTTTCCATAATGTTTAGTTTTTTTTAATTCAAAACATTTTTTTTATGCCTTTTATTTTGGTAAAAACACAAAATATGCAATATTTTCCTTAAAACATTTTTCAAAATGAAAATATTTGAGCCTTAAATTAGGGAAGTCATTCATAACAACGTTGCTTTTGATTCTTTTTTTTTTTCTTTTTTTTTTAACAATGGCAGTTTTAATAAACAAAATCACACAAAAGGGTCTCAGTCAATAAAGTGTTAAAAAAATTAATATATTAATATTTTATTTTTACTTTCAACAGTTAAATATCTATAAATCAACTCCAGATCTATTCTTTGCCATAATGTTTTTTAATTAAAAACATTTTTTTATGCCTTTTATTTTGGCAAAAACACAAAATATGCAATATTTTCCTTAAAAAAATTTCAAAATGGAATATTTGAGTCTAAAATAGGGAAGTCATTCATAACAACATTGCTTTTGATTAATTTTTTTTTTTTAACAATGACAATTTTAATAAACAAAATCACACTAAAGATCCCAGGGACCCAAAAGGGTCTCAGTCAATAAAGCGTTAAAAACAAAAAGTAATATATGAATATTTTATTTTTACTTTCAACGCCTAAATATCTATAGATCAACTTCAGATCTATCCGTTGCCGTGATTATTTAAAAAAAAAATTTTGTTATGTCTTTTATTTTGACAACAACGCAAAATATGCAATATTTTCTTTAAAAAAAAATTCAAAATGGAATATTTGAGCCTTGAATAGGGAAGTCGTTAATAACAACATTGCTTTTGATTCATTATTATTTTTTGAAGAATGGCAGTTTTAATAAACAAAATCACACTAAAAATCCCAAGGACCCAAAAGGGTCTCAGTCAATAAAGTGTTAAAAAAAAAGTAATATATTAATATTTTATTTTTACTTTCAACACTAAAATATCTATTGATCAACTTCAGATGTATCCGTTGCAATAATGTTTGTATTTATAAAAAATGTTTTGCCTTTTATTTTGACAAAAACACAAAATATGCAATATTTTCCTTAAAACATTTTTCAAATTGGAATATTTGAGCCTTAAATTAGGGAAGTCATTCATAACAACGTTGCTTTTGAGTCTTTTTTTTATTTTATTTTTTAACAATGGCAGTTTTAGTAAACAAAATCACACAAAAGGGTCTCAGTCAATAAAGTGTTAAAAAAATTAATATATTAATATTTTATTTTTACTTTCAACAGTTAAATATCTATAAATCAACTCCAGATCTATTCTTTGCCATAATGTTTTTTAATTAAAAACATTTTTTTATGCCTTTTATTTTGGCAAAAACACAAAATATGCAATATTTTCCTTAAAAAAAATTCAAAATGGAATATTTGAGCCTAAAATAGGGAAGTCATTCATAACAAAATTGCTTTTGATTAATTTTTTTTTTTTTAACAATGACAATTTTAATAAACAAAATCACACTAAAGATCCCAGGGACCCAAAAGGGTCTCAGTCAATAAAGCGTTAAAAACAAAAAGTAATATATGAATATTTTATTTTTACTTTCAACGCCTAAATATCTATAGATCAACTTCAGATCTATCCGTTGCCGTGATTATTTAAAAAAAAAATTTTGTTATGTCTTTTATTTTGACAACAACGCAAAATATGCAATATTTTCTTTAAAAAAAAATTCAAAATGGAATATTTGAGCCTTGAATAGGGAAGTCGTTAATAACAACATTGCTTTTGATTCATTATTATTTTTTGAAGAATGTCAGTTTTAATAAACAAAATCACACTAAAAATCCCAAGGACCCAAAAGGGTCTCAGTCAATAAAGTGTTAAAAAAAAGTAATATATTAATATTTTATTTTTACTTTCAACACTAAAATATCTATTGATCAACTTCAGATTTATCCGTTGCAATAATGTTTGTATTTATAAAAAATGTTTTGCCTTTTATTTTGACAAAAACACAAAATATGCAATATTTTCCTTAAAACATTTTTCAAAATGGAATATTTGAGCCTTAAATTAGGGAAGTCATTCATAACAACGTTGCTTTTGATTCTTTTTTTTTATTTTATTTTTTAACAATGGCAGTTTTAGTAAACAAAATCACACAAAAGGGTCTCAGTCAATAAAGTGTTAAAAAAATTAATATATTAATATTTTATTTTTACTTTCAACAGTTAAATATCTATAAATCAACTCCAGATCTATTCTTTGCCATAATGTTTTTTAATTAAAAAAAAAAATGTTATGCCTTTTATTTTGGCAAAAACACAAAAAATGCAATATTTTCCTTAAAAAATTTCAAAATGGAATATTTGAGCCTAAAATAGGGAAGTAGTTCATAACAACATTGCTTTTGATTAATTTTCTTTTTTTTAACAATGGCAGTTTTAATAAACAAAATCACACTAAAGATCCCAGGGACCCAAAAGGGTCTCAGTCAACAAAGCGTTAAAAACAAAAAGTAATATATGAATATTTTATTTTTACTTTCAACGCCTAAATATCTATAGATCAACTTCAGATCTATCCGTTGCCGTGATTATTTTTTTAAATTTTTTTGTTATGTCTTTTATTTTGACAACGCAAAATATGCAATATTTTCCTTAAAAAAAAAAGTCAAAATGGAATATTTGAGCCTTAAATAGGGAAGTCGTTACTAACAACATTGCTTTTGATTCATTATTATTTTTTGAAGAATGGCAGTTTTAATAAACAAAATCACACTAAAAATCCCAGGGACCCAAAAGGGTCTCAGTCAATAAAGTGTTAAAAAAAAAGTAATATATTAATATTTTATTTTTACTTTCAACACTTAAATATCTATTGATGAACTTCAGATCTATACATTGGCATAATGTTTGTATTTATAAAAAAAAATGTTTTGCCTTTTATTTTGACAAAAACACAAAATATGCAATATTTTCCTTAAAACATTTTTCAAAATGGAATATTTGAGCCTTAAATTAGAGAAGGCATTCATAACAACATTGCTTTTGATTCATTGTTATTTTTTGAACAATGGCAGTTTTAATAAACAAAATTACACTAAAGATCCCGGGGACCCAAAAGGGTCTCAGTCAATAAAGTGTTAAAAAAACGTCATATATTAAAATTGTATTTTTACTTTCAACACTTAAATATCTATAGATCAATTTCAGATCCATACATTGGCATAATGTTTTTATATAATTGTTGTATACCTTTTTATTTTGGTAAAAACACAAAATATGCAATATTTTCCTTAAAACATTTTGCAAAATAGAATATTTGAGCCTTAAATTAGGGAATCCATCCATAACAACATTGTTTTTGATTTTTTTGTATTTTTTTTTTTAACAATGGGAGTTTTAATAAACAAAATCAGACTAAAGGTCCCAGGGACCCAAAAGGGTCTCAGTCAATAAAGTGTTAAAAAAAAAAGAGTCATATATAAATATTTTATTTTGACCTTTAACACTTAAATATCCATACATCAACTTCAGATCTATCCTTTGCCATGATATTTTTATTTTTATGCCTTTTATTTTGGTAAAAAACACAAAATATGCAATATTTTCCTTAAAACATTTTGCAAAATGGAATATTTGAGCCTTAAATTAGGGAATCCATCCATAACAACATTGTTTTTGATTTTTTGTATTTATTTTTTTTTAACAATGGGAGTTTTAATAAACAAAATCAGACTAAAGGTCCCAGGGACCCAAAAGGGTCTCAGTCAATAAAGTGTTAAAAAAAAAAAGAGTCATATATAAATATTTTATTTTGACCTTTAACACTTAAATATCCATATACTTCAGATCTATCCTTTGCCATGATATTTTTATTTTTATGCCTTTTATTTTGGTAAAAACACAAAATATGCAATATTTTCCTTAAAACGTTTTTCAGAATGGAATATTTGAGCCTTAAATTAGGGAAGTCATTCATAACAACATTGCTTTTGATTCTTTTTTTAATTTTATTTTATTTTAACAATGGCAGTTTTAATAAACAAAATCACACAAAAGTGTGTCAGTCAATAAAGTGTTAAAAAAAAGTCATACATTAATATTTTATTTTTACTTTCAACAGTTAAATATCAATTTCCGATCTATCTTTTGCCATAATGTTTTGTTTTTTTAATTTAAAACAAATTTTTGTATGCCTTTTATTTTGGCAAAAACACAAAATATGCAATATTTTCCTTATTTTGAGCCTTAAATTAGGGAAGTCATCCATAACAAATTAGGGAAGTCATCCATAACAACATTGCTTTTGATTTTTTGTATTTTTTTTTTTTAACAATGGGATTTTTAATAAACAAAATCATACTAAAGGTCCCAGGGACCCAAAAGGGTCTCAGTCAATAAAGTGTTAAAAAAAAAGAGTCATATATAAATATTTTATTTTGACCTTTAACACTTAAATATCCATACATCAACTTCAGATCTATCCTTTGCCATGATATTTTTATTTTTATGCCTTTTATTTTGGTAAAAACACAAAATATGCAATGTTTTCCTTAAAACGTTTTTCAGAATGGAATATTTGAGCCTTAAATTAGGGAAGTCATTCATAACAACATTGCTTTTGATTCTTTTCTCTTTTTTTTGTTTGAACAATGGCAGTTTTAATTGAAAAAAAAAAAAATCACACTAAAAATCCCAGGGACCCAAAAGGTTCTCAGTCAATAAAGTGTGGAAAAAAAAGTCATATATGAATATTTAATTTTTACTTAAATACATAGAGCAATATTGCCCCCTTGTGGTCCTGTGCTGTCACAACTCCCTCCTCCAACCCATAACAATATGAATATTTTATTTTTACTTTCAACGCCTAAATATCTATAGATCAACATGAATATTTTTTTACTTGTTTTGTTACGCCTTTTTTTTGACAAAAACACAACATATGCAATATTTTCCTGGCCGGATGGATCAATATTACTTTCACTTCCAATGCTTAAATCTCAACATCAACTTCAGGTTTATCCGTCGATCATAAGTCGTTGATATTGTTTTGAGAAACAAAACAAAACAAAACTCACCTACAATAATAAGAGCGAAGGTCATATTTCCTTGATGTCCCGCAGGTTGCTGAATGCTAACAAGATTGCGTGTCTGCGGGTGGATGCCTTCCAGGACCTTCACAACCTCAACCTGCTGTCACTGTACGACAACAAGCTGCAGACCATCGCCAAGGGAACCTTCTCCTCCCTGAGGGCCATACAGACTCTGTACGTACTGCCATCACTTCCCATACACACTCTGTACGTACTGCCATCACTTCCTGTGCTCACATATAGAGCAAAACCCTGTGTCGGTGCGCGTACCGCTTTTAAAAAGTCACGTGACCGATTATGAGCTGTTTCGGTCACGTGACCGATACGCGCGAACTGTGTCGCACTGACGCCTCCTCTGTGCCCTGTGAGCGGCTCTTTTCTACAGCCGGAGAAATAATAACTAAGAAGAGAAATCGTCTAAAATGTAATACGTTGGAAAAACTGGGTTTTTTTTTATAAAAATGTGTAAAAAAATATGAAATTAAAAATGTGTAAAAAAACATTAAAATAAAAAAACTGGGTTTTTTTTTATAAAAATGTGTAAAAAAAATATGAAAATAAAAATGTGTAAAATAATATGAAAATAAAAAAAACTGGGTTTTTTTTTATAAAAATGTGTAAAAAAATATGAAAATAAAAATGTGTAAAAAAAATATGAAAATAAAAAAAACTGTTTTTTTTTTAAATAAAAATGTGTAAAAAAAAATATGAAAATAAAAATGTGTAAAAAAATATGAAAATAAAAATCATCGTTGGAAAAACTGGGGTTTTTTTTATAAAAATGTGTAAAAAAATATGAAAATAAAAATGTGTAAAAAAATATGAAAATAAAAAAAATTGGTTTTTTTTTTAATAAAAATGTGTAAAAAAATATGAAAATAAAAACGTGTAAAAAAATATGAAAATAAAAATGTGTAAAATAATATGAAAATAAAAAAAACTGTTTTTGTTTTTTTATAAAAATGTGTAAAAAAAATATGAAAATAAAAAAAACTGTTGTTTTTTTTTTAATAAAAATGTGTAAAAAAAATATGAAAATAAAAATGTGTAAAAAAATATGAAAATAAAAATCATCGTTGGAAAAACTGGGTTTTTTTTTATAAAAATGTGTAAAAAAATATGAAAATAAAAATGTGTAAAATAATATGAAAATAAAAAAAACTGGGTTTTTTTTAATAAAAATGTGTAAAAAAATATGAAAATAAAAATGTGTAGAAAAACATGAAAATAAAAAAACTGTTTTGTTTTTTTATAAAAATGTGTAAAAAAAATATGAAAATAAAAATGTGTAAAAAAATATGAAAATAAAAATCATCGTTGGAAAAACTGGGTTTTTTTAAATAAAAATGTGTAAAAAAATATGAAAATAAAAATGTGTAAAATAATATGAAAATAAAAAAAACTGGTTTTTTTTTAATAAAAATGTGTAAAAAAATATGAAAATAAAAATGTGTAAAAAAAATATGAAAATAAAAAAAAATGTTTTTTTTTTTAATAAAAATGTGTAAAAAAAATATGAAAATAAAAATGTGTAAAAAAATATGAAAATAAAAATCATCGTTGGAAAAACTGGGTTTTTTTTAATAAAAATGTGTAAAAAAATATAAAAATAAAAATGTGTAAAAAAATATGAAAATAAAAAAAATTGGGGTTTTTTTTTTTATAAAAATGTGTAAAAAAATATGAAAATAAAAATGTGTAAAAAAATATGAAAATAAAAATCATCGTTGGAAAAACTGGGTTTTTTTTAATAAAAATGTGTAAAAAAAATATGAAAATAAAAATGTGTAAAATAATATGAAAATAAAAAAAACTGGGTTTTTTTTTTTTTATAAAAATGTGTAAAAAAATATGAAAATAAAAATGTGTAAAAAAAATATGAAAATGAAAAAAACTGTTTTTTTTATATAAAAATGTGTAAAAAAAAATATGAAAATAAAAACATGTAAAAAAATATGAAAATAAAAATCATCGTTGGAAAAACTGGGTTTTTTTTAATGAAAATGTGTAAAAAAATATGAAAATAAAAATGTGTAAAAAAATATGAAAATAAAAAAAATTGGTTTTTTTTTTAATAAAAATGTGTAAAAAAATATGAAAATAAAAATGTGTAAAAAAATATGAAAATAAAAATTCATCCTCATTCACAACACGTTCTCTTAGATATCCATGTTATGATACATGTTCACATTATTTCTTGACTGTATCTAAAAAAGATAAAAATATATATTTATTTAAATGAAGATATTAAATAATCCTAAATGAAATACAATGACTTGGTTTATATTATTGTATATATTGGGGCAGGGGTCACCAACGCGGTGCCCGCGGTCACCAGGTCGCCCGTAAGGACCAGATCAGTCGCCCGCTGGCCTGTTCTAAAAATAGCTCAAATAGCAGCACTTACCAGTGAGCTGCCTCTATTTTTTAAATTGTATTTATTTACTAGCAAGCTGGTCTCGCTTTGCTCGACATTTTTCATTCTAAAAGAGACAAAACTCAAATAGAATTTGAAAATCCAAGAAAATATTTCAAAGACTTGGTCTTCACTTGGAATATAAGCGGTAGAAAATGGATGGATGGATGGGTCTTCACTTGTTTAAATAAATTCATTTATTTTTTACTTTGCTTCTTATTACTTTTAGAAATACAATTTTAGAGAAAAAATACAACCTTAAAAATGATTTTAGGATTTTTAAACAAATATACCTTTTAAATTTCTTCCTCTTCTTTCCTGACAATTTAAATCAATGTTCAAGTAAAAAAAAAATTTTTTTTTTATTGTAAAGAATAATAAATATTTTAGCTTCTGTTTTTCCGACGAAGAATATTTGTGGAATATTTCTTCAAACTTACTATGATTAAAATTCTAAAAAATTATTCTGGCAAATCTCGAAAATCTGTAGAATCAAATTTAAATCTTATTTCAAAGTATTTTGAATTTCTTTTAGAATTTTTGTTCTGGAAAATCTAGAAGAAATACTGATTTGTCTTTGTTAGAAATATAGCTTGGTCCAATTTGTTAAATATTCTAACAAAGTGCAGATTGGATTTTAACCAATTTAAAAACATGTCATCAAAATTCTAAAATGTATCTTAATCAGGAAAAATTACTAATGATGTTCCATAAATTCTTTTTTCAATTTTTTTCAAAAAGATTCAAATTAGCTAGTTTTTTCTCTTCTTTTTGTCGGTTGAATTTAGAATTTTAAAGAGTCGAAATTGAATTTTATTTTACATTTTTTCGTGTTTTCTCCTCTTTTAAACCGTTCAATTAAGTGTTTTTTTCGTCATTTATTCTCTACAAAAAACCTTCCGTAAAAGGAAAAAAAAAATGTACGACGGAATGACAGACACAAATACCCATTTTTTTTATATATATACATTTATTTATTTAGCTATTCTTGTTTAAATCACACTTACGTGTAACTTACAAATGACAATATATTTATTTATTTAAGTGTGTATCTGTCATGTCTGTGTGATCAGGTTTTATTTTTGGACTTTTTGTGCACTTTTGTTTTGTTTTGTCACCATAGTTACCCATTAGTTTCACCTGTCATGTCACACACCTGTTTTGAGTCACGCACCTGTTGTTAATCATGTCCATAAGTATTTAAGTTCATTCATTTTCTGTTGTTCGTCCTGACGACCTCACACCACATTTATGCTCTGTCCATTTTTTCATGTCCATGTTCACGCTGCTCCTTTTTTGTCCATGCCAAGTAAGTTTTCTTTATTCAAGCCATAGTTTGCAAGTTTTGTTTAATTGTTCATAGTTTATTCTCCGCCACTGTGCGCGCCTTTTGTTTGATCCTTTTTTTGTATTTATAGTTAATAAATAAATCATGTACCTTAATTCCCATCTCGCCCGTGCCAACTTTCCGTTGCATCCTGGAAAAGCACACACCCCGGACCCAGTCTTGACAGTATCAAACTGGTAGCCCTTCGCATTAATCAGTACCCAAGAAGTAGTTTTTGGTTTCAAAAAGGTTGGTGACCCCTGTACTAGGGCATCAAATCAGTGTCAGTTGAGTCGGTCCATAGGTTGCCTGTAGGGATTTTTAATGTCCAGCAGATGTCAGTATTTAGTGACACAGTATCGACGCAGTATCAATACAGTTTTGCAATGTGTCGAAACGCTTCATGACGCCTCATCAACCCATCACTACTGTGGAGGTATCTCTTCGCCGGGTTCTTCGGACCACCAAGCACCGACATGACAGTCTCTTCCAGGTTTACAATAATGTTTATTTTTCAATAAGTCGTCCCTTCTGTGTGCTTTTCAGCAATCGTTTACTACAAGTTAAGCACATGAATGGTTTCTCTCCAGTGTGTAGTCTGTCTCGCTCTCGATACCACTCCAACTCCCGACTGCTGCCTTTTAACAGAGCGACAGGTGATTAGATAAGCAGGCCCAGGTGGGCCACCTACGCACCTGTCGCTGATCTCGAAGCCGGTCCTGGCACACCCCGCTTCGCTGCAGGTCCGCAGGCCACGCCCCCCTCCACAGTGACCAAACCGGAACAAAAAATATGTTCCTTTCCAATTTACATGGGTTTTGTAACAAAAATAAAGTTAACATATACCGTATTTTTCGGACTATAAGTCGCAGTTTTTTTCATAGTTTGGCCGGGCTCCAGTGCACCTTATATATGTTTTTTTCCTAAAAAAAAAAAATCACACTAAAAATCCCAGGGACCCAAAAGGTTCTCAGTCAATAAAGTGTGAAAAAAAAGTCATAAATGAATATTTAATTTTTACTTAAATACATAGAGCAATATTGCCCCCTTGTGGTCCTGTGCTGTCACAACTCCCTCCTCCAACCCATAACAATATGAATATTTTATTTTTACTTTCAACGCCTAAATATCTATAGATCAACTTCAGATCTATCTGTTGCCATGAATATTTTTTTACCTGTTTTTGTTACGCCTTTTTTTTTTTTTTGACAAAAACACAACATATGCAATATTTTCCTGGCCGGATGGATCAATATTTTTTTCACTTCCAATGCTTAAATCTCAATATCAACTTCAGGTTTCTCCGTCGATCATAAGTTGTTGATATTGTTTTGAGAAACAAAACAAAACAAAACTCACCTACCTTTTTATTTTTTTCAAAAAGATTCAAATAAGCTAGTTTTTTCTCTTCTTTTTGTCGGTTGAATTTTGAATTTTAAAGAGTCGAAATCGAAGATAAACTATGTTTAAAAATTTTATTTGAAATTTTTTCGTGTTTTCTCCTCTTTTAAACCGTTCAATTAAGTGTTTTTTTCATCATTTATTCTCTACAAAAAACCTTCCGTAAAAGGAAAAAAAAAAATGTACAACGGAATGACAGACAGAAATACCCATTTTTTTATATATATAAATTTATTTATTTAGCTCTGTGTGCTTTTCAGCAATCGTTTACTACAAGTTAAGCACATGAATGGTTTCTCTCCAGTGTGTAGTCTGTCTCGCTCTCGATACCACTCCAACTCCCGACTGCTGCCTTTTAACAGAGCGACAGGTGATTAGATAAGCAGGCCCGCTTCGCTGCAGGTCCGCAGGCCACGCCCCCCTCCACAGTGACCAAACCGGAACAAAAAATATGTTCCTCTCCAATTTACATGGGTTTTGTACAAAAATAAAGTTAACATATACCGTATTTTTCGCAGTTTTTTTCATAGTTTGGCGATTTACATATGTTTTTTTCCTTCTTTAATATGCATTTTCGGCAGGTGCGACTTATACTCCGAAAAATACGGTCTTTGCATGAAATGACCAAGTAGTAAGTAAGCAAGCAAGTGTGTGTGTGTGTGTGTGTTTTAGGCATTTGGCCCAGAACCCATTCATCTGCGACTGCCACCTGAAGTGGCTGGCAGACTACCTGCAGGACAATCCCATCGAGACGAGCGGCGCCCGCTGCACCAGCCCTCGCCGTCTCGCCAACAAGCGAATCGGACAAATCAAAAGCAAGAAGTTCCGCTGTTCAGGTACGAGTGAACACGCGGCGTGACACACCTCAGGGGCTCATTATTATTCCGCTGACTGAACATTCACCCACGCACACACACATTCACGCACACACACACACAGGGATAACCATAATATCCAAACTGACAAGCTCTCGTCTTCTCATTCCGTGTCTTCCTGCTTGGTATGTTCCCTCACCTTTCTCTCTCGCTCTGCACCAGGGGCGTCCAAAGTTTTTGAACAGCGAACATTCTAAAAAAAATCTGTTAAAAAATTCATAATAAAGTGGAATAAAAGAGCAAAGAATCGCACTAATAACTCAAAACTGCCATAGTTGTTTTTTATTGCTAAAAAAAATAATGAATTAAAATCACTGTTATTAATTATTGACATATAATTACTTTATACCAAATATTCCAGTTAAATATTGCATATTTTATGCGTTTGCCATAAAAAAAAAAAAAGGTTTTCTATGACAAAAAAAGGCATTAAAAAAAACTTATAATCGACGGATAGATTTGAAGTTGATATAGAGACTTATGCTTTTTTTTAAGTAAAATAAAATAAAAATGGAGGACTTATTTGTAACACTTTTATGAATAGGGCTTATTTGGATGGCAACAATTTTAGTGGGATTTTTTTTTTTTAAACTGTCTTTGCTCCAAAAAAAAAAAGAATTTGAATCAAATTATTGACATATTTAAGGCTGCATTTTATTCACACCAAATATTCAATTTTGAAATATTTTTTCAGAAAAATATTGCATATTTTGTGTGTTTTTCATTAAAAAAAAGTGTTCTATGTAAAAAAAAAATAATAATAAAAAAAAAGCATTAAAAAACATAAAAAATAATACAAACTTATAATCGACAGATAGATCTGAAGTTGATGTAGAGACTTAAGCATTTTTAAGTAAAAAAAAAAAAGTGAGACTTATTTTAAACACTTTTATGAATAGGGCTTATTTAAAACCCCCATAATTTTGGTGTTTTTCTTTTTTTTTAAACTGTCTTTTAAAAAAAAAAAAAAAGAATACAAATCAATATTGTTATGAATTATTGACATATTTAAGGCTGCAATTACTTCACACCAAATATTACACTTTGAAATATTTGTTGAGAAAAATATTGCATATTTTGTGTGTTTTTCAGTAAAAAAAAGTGTTCTATGTAAAAAAAAAAGCATTAAAAAACATAAAAAATAATACAAACTTATAATCGACAGATAGATCTGACGTTGATGAAGAGACTTAAGCAGTTTTAAGTTAAAAAAAAGTAAGACTTATTTTAAACACTTTTATGAATAGGGCTTATTTGGATGGCAACAATTTTAGTGGGATTTTTTTTTTTTTAAACTGTCTTTGCTCCAAAAAAAAAAAGAATTTAAATCAACTTATTGACATATTTAAGGCTGCAATTACTTCACACCAAATATTCCATTTTGAAATATTTTTTCAGAAAAATATTGCATATTTTGTGTGTTTTTCATTAAAAAAAAGTGTTCTATGTAAAAAAAAAAAAAAAGGAATTAAAAAAGATAAAAAATAATACAAACTTATAATCGACAGATAGATCTAAAGTTGATGTAGAGACTTAAGCATCTTTAAGTAAAAAAAAAAAACATAGTACTTATTTTAAACACTTTTATGAATAGGGCTTATTTGGAGCCCCAACCATTTTTGTGGATTTTTTTTAAACTGTCTTTGCTCAAAAAAAAAAATTTTAAATCAATATTGTTATGAATTATTGACATATTTAAGGTTACAATTACTTCACACCAAATATTCCACTTTGAAATATTTGTTGAGAAAAATATTGCATATTTTGTGTTTGCCATAAAAAAAAGTGTTTTATGAAAAAATAAAAGGTATTAAAAAACATAAAAAATAATACAAACTTATAATCGACAGATAGATCTGAAGTTGATGTAGAGACTTAAGCATTTTTAAGTAAAAAAAAAAAAAAAGTGAGACTTATTTTAAACACTTTTATGAATAGGGCTTATTTAGAGCCCCCATAATTTTGGCGAGATTTTTTTTTTTAAACTGTCTTAAAAAAAAAAAAAAAAAAGAATACAAATCAATGTTGTAATGAATTATTGACATATTTAAGTTTGCAATTACTTCACACCAAATATTACACTTTGAAATATTTTTTGAGAAAAATATTGCATATTTTGTGTGTTTTTCATTAAAAAAAGTGTTCTATGTAAAAAAAAAAAAAAAAGCACTAAAAAACATAAAAAATAATACAAACTTATAATCGACAGATAGATCTGAAGTTGATGTAGAGACTTGAGCATTTTTAAGTAAAAAAATTAGACTTATTTTAAACACTTTTATGAATAGGGCTTATTTAGAGCCCCCATCATTTTGGCGGGATTTTTTTTTTTAAACTGTCTTTAAAAAATTAAAATAAAAAAAAGAATACAAATCAATGTTGTAATGAATTATTGACATATTTAAGGTTACAATTACTTCACACCAAATATTCCACTTTGAAATATTTTTTGAGAAAAATATTGCATATTTTGTGTGTTTTTCATTAAAAAAAGTGTTCTATGTAAAAATTAAAAAAAAGCATTAAAAAACATAAAAAATAATACAAACTTATAATCGACAGATAGATCTGAAGTTGATGTAGAGACTTAAGCATTTTTAAGTAAAAAAAAAAAAAGTGAGACTTATTTTAAACACTTTTATGAATAGGGCTTATTTAGAGCCCCCATAATTTTGGCGGGATTTTTTTTTTTTAACCGTTTAAAAAAATAAAAAAAAGAATACAAATCAATGTTGTTATGAATTATTGACATATTTAAGGTTACAATTACTTCACACCAAATATTACACTTTGAAATATTTTTTGAGAAAAATATTGCATATTTTGTGTGTTTTTCATTAAAAAAAGTGTTCTATGTAAAAAAAAAAAAAAAAAAAAAAAAAAAAGCATTAAAAAACATAAAAAATAATACAAACTTATAATCGACAGGTAGATCTGAAGTTGATGTAGAGACTTAAGCATTTTTAAGTAAAAAAAAAAAAGTGAGACTTATTTTAAACACTTTTATGAATAGGGCTTATTTAGAGCCCCCATAATTTTGGCGAGATTTTTTTTTTTAAACTGTCTTAAAAAAAAAAAAAAAAGAATACAAATCAATGTTGTTATGAATTATTGACATATTTAAGTTTGCAATTACTTCACACCAAATATTCCACTTTGAAATATTTTTTGAGAAAAATATTGCATATTTTGTGTGTTTTTCATTTAAAAAAAGTGTTCTATGTAAAAAAAAAAAAAAAAAAAGCATTGAAAAACATCAATCAATCAATCAATCAATCAATCTTTATTTATATAGCCCTAAATCACAAGTGTCTCAAAGGGCTGCACAAGCCACAACGACATCCTCGGTACAAAGCCCACATACGGGCAAGGAAAAACTCACCCCAGTGGGACGTCGATGTGAATGACTATGAGAAACCTTGGAGAGGACCGCATATGTGGGTAACCCCCCCCCTCTAGGGGAGACCGAAAGCAATGGATGTCGAGTGGGTCTGACATAATATTGTGAGAGTCCAGTCCATAGTGGATCCAACATAATAGTAAGAGTCCAGTCCATAGTGGGGCCAGCAGGACACCATCCCGAGCGGAGACGGGTCAGCAGCGTAGAGATGTTCCCAGCCGATGCACAGGCGAGCGGTCCACCCCGGGTCCCGACTCTGGACAGCCAGCACTTCATCCATGGCCACCGGACCTGTGCCCCCCCCCCCCCCTCAAGGAAAAGGGGAGCAGAGGAGAAAAGAAAAGAAACGGCAGATCAACTGGTCCAACAGGGGGGCTATTTAAAGGCTAGAGTATACAAATGAGTTTTAAGATGGGACTTAAATGCTTCTACTGAGGTAGCATCTCTAATTGTTACCGGGAGGGCATTCCATAGTACTGGAGCCCCAATAGAAAACGCTCTATAGCCCGCAGACTTTTTTTGGGCTCTGGGAATCACTAATAAGCCGGAGTTCTTTGAACGCAGATTTCTTGCCGGGACATATGGTACAATACAATCGACAAGATAGGACGGAGCTAGACCGTGTAGTATTTTATACGTAAGTAGTAAAACCTTAAAGTCACTTCTTAAGTGCACAGGAAGCCAGTGCAGGTGAGCCAGTATAGGCGTAATATGATCAAACTTTCTTGTTCTTGTCAAAAGTCTAGCAGCCGCATTTTGTACCAACTGTAATTTTTTAATGCTAGACATAGGGAGACCCGAAAATAATACGTTACAGTAGTCGAGACGAGACGTAACGAACGCATGAATAATGATCTCAGCGTCGCTAGTGGATAAAATAGAACGAATTTTAGCGATATTACGGAGATGAAAGAAGGCCGTTTTAGTAACACTCTTAATGTGTGATTCAAAGGAGAGAGTTGGGTGGAAGATAATACCCAGATTCTTTACTGATTCGCCTTGTGTAATTGTTTGGTTGTCAAATGTTAAGGTGGTATTATTAAATAAATGTCGGTGTTTAGCAGGACCGATAATCAGCATTTCCGTTTTCTTGGCGTTGAGTTGCAAGAAGTTAGCGGACATCCATTGTTTAATTTCATTAAGACACGCCTCCAGCTGACTACAATCCGGCGTGTTGGTCAGCTTTAGGGGCATGTAGAGTTGGCTGTCATCAGCATAACAATGAAAGCTAACATCGTATTTGCGTATGATGTCGCCTAGCGGCAGCATGTAAATACTAAAGAGTGCAGGGCCAAGAACCGAACCCTGAGGAACTCCGCACGTTACCTTAACATAGTCAGAGGTCACATTATTATGGGAGACGCATTGCATCCTGTCAGTAAGATAAGAGTTAAACCACGACAAGGCTAAGTCTGACATACCAATACGTGTTTTGATACGCTCTAATAAAATATTATGCTCGACGGTATCGAAAGCAGCGCTAAGATCAAGAAGCAGCAACATAGATGACGCATCAGAATCCATCGCCAGCAGTAGATCATTAGTCATTTTTGCGAGGGCTGTCTCCGTAGAGTGATTTGCCCTGAAACCGGATTGAAAAGGTTCACAGAGATTGTTAGACACTAAGTGTTCATTTAGCTGCTGTGCGACAATTTTTTCGAGGATTTTCGAAATAAAGGGAAGGTGGGACACCGGTCGGTAGTTTACTATGAGGTCAGGATCAAGGTTAGGTCTTTTGAGCAGAGGATGAATAACCGCTTTCTTGAATGCTAGGGGAACAGTGCCGGAGGAAAGTGATAAGTTTATAATATTTAGCACTGATGGACCTAATAATACAAAAAGCTCCTTGATAAGTTTCCCAGGAAATGGGTCAAGTAAACATGTTGTTTGTTTTATCCCACTTACACGCTGTAATAGTTCCTCTAATGTTATTTCATCAAAAAGAGAGAGACTATTTTGTATTGCAGTATCCGTCGTAGATACAGTTGTATCTGTGTTCATAGAACCCAGTTGTAGCTGGGATGCGTTGTCTTTAATCTCCTTTCTAATGAGTTCAATTTTCTTATTAAAGAAATTCATAAAGTCATCTGCCGAGTGGGTGGAGCTATTGGGAGGAGTCCCTTGTTGGGTTAGCGATGCTACTGTACTAAACAAAAATTTTGGGTCGTTTTTGTTGAGGCGGATGAGATTTGAGTAATATTTAGCTTTAGCTAAGGTAAGCATGCGTTTATACGATATTAAACTATCACTCCATGCTTGATGGAAAACCTCAAGCTTGGTCGCGCGCCATTTGCGTTCCAACTTTCTACATGATAATTTATGAGCTCTGGTTTCCTCTGTAAACCATGGGGTGCGCCTTTTAGGGGCCCTTTTTTGTTTTAGCGGTGCTATGCTATCAATGGTTTTGCGCAGGGCATTGTCAAAGTTGTTAGTGAGGTTATCAATAGAGCCGACATAATTTGGGAATGGTGCCATTACCGAAGGCAGTAGGTCAGCAAGAGTCATTGTTGTGGCGGCATTAATGTTGCGGCTGCTATAGCAGTTATTATTATTATTAGTTTGTTGACAATGAGTCAGAACTTCGAATTTTATAAGGTAATGATCGGACATTACCTTAGTATACGGGAGTACCATAACTTTGGAGGTGGTGACACCCCTGACCAGCACTAGATCTATCGTATTGCCGTTGCGATGCGTAGGTTCATTTATTATTTGTGTAAGACCACAGCTATCAATTATAGTCTGGAGCGCCACGCACTGAGGGTCCGATGGGGTATTCATATGGATATTAAAGTCCCCCATTATGATTATATTGTCTGCGTGCGTCACTAGATCAGCAACGAACTCTGAGAATTCATTAATAAAGTCCGAGTAGGGCCCTGGGGGGCGGTAGATAACAGCCATATCGAGAGGCAGCGGTGCGACAGACCTCATAGTAAGCACCTCAAACGATTTGTATTTATTATTTAGGTTAGGGGTAAGGTTAAAGTTTTCATTGTATATTAATGCGACCCCCCCACCCCTTTTAAGGGGACGGGCAATATGCGCATTCTTATAGTTAGGAGGAGATGCCTCATTTAGCGCAAAAAATTCGTCTGGTTTGAGCCAGGTTTCGCTAAGACCAATGACGTTAAGATTGTTGTCTCTAATGACCTCATTAACTAATAACGTTTTGGGAGACAATGATCTTATGTTTAAAAAGCCCATATTATAAGTATTGGGCTGTTTTGACGAGTTTTTGTTTAAATTATCCGTAGTAGAAATATTAATAATGTTACGTTTATTATACGTAGTGCACTTTAAATAGTTTCGACCATATCTAGGAATTGATACGACGGGAATTTTCAGATTGTTTGCTTGATGCTGCGATCGACTGAACGCATCATGATTTGCCACCTCAGTAGAATGCATATCTACCCCGGACACATTCACAACAGAAAACACATTATGTGAGTTGTGTGTTATTCTAAGAAAATTGCTATGCGTACAGGAATTATCCAGCCTGGCGCTGGCTAGTTCTAGCTTAACTGACTCCTCACCCGGACTAGCAGGCTCTGTAATTGCCTGTGACCGGGCTTGCTCTAGTGTAGTTAGTCAAATGTGACTTAAACAGTAGTCTATATTCTTAGACAGGATGATGGCGCCTTCCTGGTTAGGGTGAAGGCCGTCCCTCATCAGCAAGCCTGGTTTGCCCCAGAAAGAGGGCCAATTATCAATAAACGTTAGTCCCTGTTGTCTACAGAAGCTAGCCAGCCACTTGTTAAGCGAGACTAATCTGCTATATCTCTCATCATTGCCTCTCGCAGGCAGGGGGCCAGAGACAATTACTCGATGCCTGGACATCTTTCTAGCGAGATCACAAGTCCTGGCTATGTTTCTCTTTGTAATCTCTGACTGTCTCATTCTAGTGTCATTGGAGCCAACGTGTACAACTATATTCGCATAACTAGTGGTGCGATTAGCCTGTCGTACGTGTTTACTAGGCCTGTTGCGAGTTAGCTCCCTAAGATTAGCCTCTATGTCAGGTGCTCGGGCCCCCGGGATGCACTTAATTGTGGCTGGTTTGCTAAGCTTTATATTTCGGGTGATGGAGTCCCCTATGACTAAGGTGTGGTGCCCGGTAGACTGGGGTGTAGGACTAGCTAAAGAGCTAAATCTATTATGCGTCTCAACCGGTACACCGTAGCTTGTAGGCCGCTTAGGACTACTACATGCTGGGCTAGTTAGCTCGCTACAGCTAACGCTAGCAGATGTGTCCGCAACATCTAAAGTTACGAGATTACTCTGCTCTAACTGGCGGACACGGCCCTCTAGCAGAGCCAGCCTCTCCGTGAGTAAGGTGCAAGACGCGCAGGAAGCCATACTCACGGTGTTTTCTGTCACCAAGTGAAGTTCCTGCTGTCTTCCGAGAAGTCCTGGTCACGGTGTGCAGGAGTAGACTCCTTCTGACCGGCGCCCGGCGACGCCTTTCTCCGCGCTAGCTTCGTTAGCTTAGCAGCTAGCTGCTAGCTAGCTGCGGGAGGGGTGGAGAGACAGAGATCGGGTGATTTGCAAGTTAAATAGTACTACTAAATATGTTGAGAAAGTAATAAAGAAAGCTGCAGAACAATTTAAAAGCACACAAATAGAACGATACTTAGCTTTTTCGAAACAGCGAGCAGTCAGCGAGCAGTCACGCACGGTGAAAAAACATAAAAAATAATACAAAAAAAAAAGGTAAGACTTATTTTAAACACTTTTATGAATAGGGCTTATTTAAAACCCCCATAATTTTGGTGTTTTTCTTTTTTTTTAAACTGTCTTTTTAAAAACAACAACAGAATACAAATCAATGTTGTTATGAATTATTGACATATTTAAGTTTGCAATTACTTCACACCAAATATTACACTTTGAAATATTTTTTGAGAAAAATATTGCATATTTTGTGTGTTTTTCATTAAAAAAAGTGTTCTATGTAAAAAAAAAAAAAAGCATTAAAAAACATAAAAAATAATACAAACTTATAATCGACAGATAGATCTGAAGTTGATGTAGAAACTTAAGTATTTTTAAGTAAAAAAAAAAAAGTAAGACTTATTTTAAACACTTTTATGAATAGGGCTTATTTAGAGCCCCCATAATTTTGGCGGGATTTTTTTTTTTTAAACTGTCTTTTTAAAAAAAAAAAAGAATACAAATCAATGTTGTTATGAATTATTGACATATTTAAGGTTACAATTACTTCACACCAAATATTACACTTTGAAATATTTTTTGAGAAAAATATTGCATATTTTGTGTGTTTTTCATTAAAAAAAGTGTTCTATGTAAAAAAAAAAAAAAAAAAAAAAAAAGCATTAAAAAACATAAAAAATAATACAAACTTATAATCGACAGATAGATCTGAAGTTGATGTAGAGACTTAAGCATTTTTAAGTAAAAAAAAAAAAGTGAGACTTATTTTAAACACTTTTATGAATAGGGCTTATTTAGAGCCCCCATAATTTTGGCGAGATTTTTTTTTTTAAACTGTCTTAAAAAAAAAAAAGAAGAATACAAATCAATGTTGTTATGAATTATTGACATATTTAAGTTTGCAATTACTTCACACCAAATATTCCACTTTGAAATATTTTTTGAGAAAAATATTGCATATTTTGTGTGTTTTTCATTTAAAAAAAGTGTTCTATGTATAAAAAAAAAAAAAAAAAAAAGCATTGAAAAACATAAAAAATAATACAAAAAAAAAAGGTAAGACTTATTTTAAACACTTTTATGAATAGGGCTTATTTAAAACCCCCATAATTTTGGTGTTTTTCTTTTTTTTTAAACTGTCTTTTTAAAAACAACAACAGAATACAAATCAATGTTGTTATGAATTATTGACATATTTAAGTTTGCAATTACTTCACACCAAATATTCCACTTTGAAATATTTTTTGAGAAAAATATTGCATATTTTGTGTGTTTTTCATTAAAAAAAGTGTTCTATGTAAAAAAAAAAAAAAAGCATTAAAAAACATAAAAAATAATACAAACTTATAATCGACAGATAGATCTGAAGTTGATGTAGAAACTTAAGTATTTTTAAGTAAAAAAAAAAAAGTAAGACTTATTTTAAACACTTTTATGAATAGGGCTTATTTAGAGCCCCCATAATTTTGGCGGGATTTATTTTTTTTAAACTGTCTTTTTAAAAAAAAAAAAGAATACAAATCAATGTTGTTATGAATTATTGACATATTTAAGGTTACAATTACTTCACACTAAATATTCCACTTTGAAATATTTTTTGAGAAAAATATTGCATATTTTGTGTGTTTTTCATTAAAAAAAGTGTTCTATGTAAAAAAAAAAAAAAAAAAGCATTAAAAAACATAAAAAATAATACAAACTTATAATCGACAGATAGATCTGAAGTTGATGTAGAGACTTAAGCATTTTTAAGTAAAAAAAAAAAAGTAAGACTTATTTTAAACACTTTTATGAATAGGGCTTATTTAGAGCCCCCATAATTTTGGCGGGATTTTTTTTTTTAAACTGTCTTTAAAAAATTTAAAAAAAAAAAAGAATACAAATCAATGTTGTTATGAATTATTGACATATTTAAGGTTACAATTACTTCACACCAAATATTACACTTTGAAATATTTGTTGAGAAAAATATTGCATATTTTGTGTGTTTTTCATTTAAAAAAGTGTTCTATGTAAAAAAAAAAAAAGCATTAAAAAACATAAAAAATAATACAAACTTATAATCGACAGATAGATCTGAAGTTGATGTAGAAACTTAAGCATTTTTAAGTAAAAATATGAGACTTATTTTAAACACTTTTATGAATAGGGCTTATTTAGAGCCCCCATAATTTTGGCGGGATTTATTTTTTTTAAACTGTCTTTTTTTAAAAAAAAAAAAGAATACAAATCAATGTTGTAATGAATTATTGACATATTTAAGTTTGCAATTACTTCACACCAAATATTCCACTTTGAAATATTTGTTGAGAAAAATATTGCATATTTTGTGTGTTTTTCATTAAAAAAAGTGTTCTATGTAAAAAAAAAAAAAGCATTAAAAAACATAAAAAATAATACAAACTTATAATCGACAGATAGATCTGAAGTTGATGTAGAAACTTAAGCATTTTTAAGTAAAAAAAAAAGTAAGACTTATTTTAAACACTTTTATGAATAGGGCTTATTTAGAGCCCCCATAATTTTGGCGGGATTTTTTTTTTTTAAACTGTCTTTTAAAAAAAAATAAAATAAAATACAAATCAATGTTGTTATGAATTATTGACATATTTAAGTTTGCAATTACTTCACACCAAATATTACACTTTGAAATATTTGTTGAGAAAAATATTGCATATTTTGTGTGTTTTTCATTAAAAAAAGTGTTCTATGTAAAAAAAAAAAAAGCATTAAAAAACATAAAAAATAATGCAAACTTATAATCGACAGATAGATCTGAAGTTGATGTAGAAACTTAAGCATTTTTAAGTAAAAAAAAAAGTAAGACTTATTTTAAACACTTTTATGAATAGGGCTTATTTAGAGCCCCCATAATTTTGGCGGGATTTTTTTTTTTTAAACTGTCTTTTAAAAAAAAAAAAAAAAAAATACAAATCAATGTTGTTATGAATTATTGACATATTTAAGTTTGCAATTACTTCACACCAAATATTACACTTTGAAATATTTGTTGAGAAAAATATTGCATATTTTGTGTGTTTTTCATTAAAAAAAGTGTTCTATGTAAAAAAATTTTTTTTTAAAAGCATTAAAAAACATAAAAAATAATACAAACTTATAATCGACAGATAGATCTGAAGTTGATGTAGAGACTTAAGCATTTTTAAGTAAAAAAAAAAAAAAAGTAAGATTTATTTTAAACACTTTTATGAATAGGGCTTATTTAGAGCCCCCATAATTTTGGCGGGATTTTTTTTTTTTTAACTGTCTTTAAAAAAATAAAAAAATAAAGAATACAAATCAATGTTGTTATGAATTATTGACATATTTAAGTTTGCAATTACTTCACACCAAATATTCCACTTTGAAATATTTGTTGAGAAAAATATTGCACATTTTGTGTGTTTTTCATTAAAAAAGTGTTCTATGTAAAAATTTTTAAAAAAAAGCATTAAAAAACATAAAAAATAATACAAACTTATAATCGACCGATAGATCTGAAGTTGATGTAGAGACTTAAGCATTTTTAAGTAAAAAAAAAAAAAAAAGTAAGACTTATTTTAAACACTTTTATGAATAGGGCGTATTTTTATTGCTAAAAAAAATAATGAATTAAAATCACTGTTATTAATTATTGACCTATAATTACTTTACACCAAATATTCCAGTTAAATATTGCATATTTTATGCGTTCCCCATAAAAAAAAAAAAGGTTTTATATGACAAAAAAAGGCATTAAAAAAAACGTATAATCGACGGATAGATTTGAAGTTGATATAGAGACTTATGCTTTTTTTTAAGTAAAATAAAATTAAAATGGAGGACTTATTTAAGCTTTTTTAAGTTAAAAAAAAAATGTGTAGGACTTTTTAAACACTTTTATGAATAGGGTTTATTTGGAGCCCCAACAATTTTAGTGGGATTTTTTTTAACTGTCTTTGCTCAAAAAAAGGAATTAAAATCAATGTTGTTATGAATTATTGACATATTTAAGGCTGCAATTACTTCACACCAAATATTACACTTTGAAATATTTTTTGAGAAAAATATTGCATATTTTGTGTGTTTTTCAGTAAAAAAAAAGTGTTCTATGTAAAAAAAAAAAGCATTAAAAAACATAAAAAATAATACAAACTTATAATCGACAGATAGATCTGAAGTTGATGAAGAGACTTAAGCATTTTTAAGTTAAAAAAAAGTAAGACTTATTTTAAACACTTTTATGAATAGGGCTTATTTGGATGGCAACAATTTTAGTGGGATTTTTTTTTTTAAACTGTCTTTGCTCCAAAAAAAAAAAAGAATTTAAATCAACTTATTGACATATTTAAGGCTGCAATTACTTCACACCAAATATTCCATTTTGAAATATTTTTTCAGAAAAATATTGCATATTTTGTGTGTTTTTCATTAAAAAAAAGTGTTCTATGTAAAAAAAAAAAAAAAAAAAAGCATTAAAAAACATAAAAAATAATACAAACTTATAATCGACAGATAGATCTGAAGTTGATGTAGAGACTTAAGCATTTTTAAGTAAAAAAAAAAAAAAGTGAGACTTATTTTAAACACTTTTATGAATAGGGCTTATTTGGAGCCCCAACCATTTTTGTGGATTTTTTTTAAACTGTCTTTGCTAAAAAAAATTAAAAAATCAATATTGTTCTGAATTATTGACATATTTAAGGTTACAATTACTTAATACCAAATAGTCCACTTTGAAATATTTGTTGAGAAAAATATTGCATAGTTTGCCATAAAAAAAAGTGTTTTATGACCAAAAAAAGGTATTAAAAAACATAAAAAATAATACAAACTTATAATCGACAGATAGATCTGAGTTGATCTAAAGACTTGAGCTTTTTTAAGTTAAAAAAAAAAATGTTTAGGACTTTTTAAACACTTTTATGAATAGGGTTTATTTGGAGACCCAACAATTTTAGTGGGATTTTTTTTAACTGTCTTTGCTCAAAAAAAGGAATTAAAATCAATGTTGTTATGAATTATTGACATATTTAAGGCTGCAATTACTTCACACCAAATATTACACTTTGAAATATTTTTTGAGAAAAATATTGCATATTTTGTGTGTTTTTCAGTAAAAAAAAAAGTGTTCTATGTAAAAAAAAAAGCATTAAAAAACATAAAAAATAATACAAACTTATTATCGACAGATAGATCTGAAGTTGATGTAGAGACTTAAGCATTTTTAAGTAAAAAAAAAAAAAAAAAAGTAAGACTTATTTTAAACACTTTTATGAATAGGGCGTATTTTTATTGCTAAAAAAAATAATGAATTAAAATCACTGTTATTAATTATTGACCTATAATTACTTTACACCAAATATTCCAGTTAAATATTGCATATTTTATGCGTTTGCCATAAAAAAAAAAAGTTTTTATATGACAAAAAAAGGCATTGAAAAAAACTTATAATCGACTGATAGATTTGAAGTTGATATAGAGACTTCTGCTTTTTTTTAAGTAAAATAAAATAAAAATGGAGGACTTATTTTTAACACTTTTATGAATAGGGCTTATTTGGATGGCAACAATTTTAGTGGGATTTTTTTTTTTTAAACTGTCTTTGCTCAAAAAAAAAAAAGAATTTGAATCAAATTATTGACATATTTAAGGCTGCATTTTATTCACACCAAATATTCCACTTTGAAATATTTTTTGAGAAAAATATTGCATGTGTGTTTTTCATTAAAAAAAAGTGTTCTATGTAAAAAAAAAAAAAAAAAAAAAGCATTAAAAAACATAAAAAATAATACAAACTTATAAGTTTTTTTATGGCAAACACACAAAATATGCAATATTTTTCCTCAAAAAATATTTCAAAGTGGAATATTTGGTGTGAAGTAATTGCAAACTTAAATATGTCAATAATTCATAACAACATTGATTTGTATTCTTTTTTTTTTTTTTAAAGACAGTTTAAAAAAAATAAAATCCCGCCAAAATTATGGGGGCTCTAAATAAGCCCTATTCATAAAAGTGTTTAAAATAAGTCTTACTTTTTTTTTTTTTACTTAAAAATGCTTAAGTCTCTACATCAACTTCAGATCTATCTGAAAAAAAAAAAAAAATTAAGACTTATTTTAAACACTTTTATGAATAGGGCTTATTTGGGGCCCCCATAATTTTGGTGGGATTTTTTTTAAACTGTCTTTGCTCAAAAAAAAGAATTAAAATCAATATTGTTATGAATTATTGACATATTTAATCAGTCTGCAATTACTTCACATCAAATATTCCACTTTGAAATATTTTTTGAGAAAAATATTGCATATTTTGTGTTTTTCATTTAAAAAAAATAGTGTTCCATGTCAAAAAAGGCATTTAATAAACATTTGAAAAATAATGCAAACTCATAATCGACATTTAGATCTCAAGGTGATCTAGAGACTTAAGCATTTTTAAGTTAAAAAAAAAAAAAAAGTAAGACTTATTTTAAATACATTTATGAATAGGGCTTATTTGGAGCCCCCATCATTTTGGTGGGATTTTTTTTTAAACTGTCTTTGCTCAAAAAAAAGAATTAAAATCAATGTTGTTATGAATTATTGACATATTTAAGGCTGCAATTACTTCACACCAAATATTACACTTTGAAATATTTTTTGAGAAAAATATTGCATATTTTGTGTTTGCCATAATAATAAAAAAATTCAACAAAAAGGCATAAAACAAAAACGTTAAAAAAAATAAACAAACGAATGAGATAGTCGCTATCGACAGATGGCTCTGAAGTTCATCTAGAGACTTACACATTTTTTAAAGTAAAAAAATTAAATACAAATGTATGACATAATTGTTACACTTTTATGAGTAGGCCTTTTTTGGATCCTCAAAACAAATAAAAAAAAACCATTAAATTAAAATCAATGTTTTTATGAATAATTGACCTATTTAGGCTGTAAATTATCAAATATTCCACTTTGCAAATATTGCATATTTTGTGTGTTTCCATAAAAAACAGGGTTTCGACAAAAAAAACCGGCATAAAACAAACCAAAAAAAATTATACTTTAACGGATAGACCTAAAGTGTCAGGAATATGCAGAAGCATAAATGTGGGATGTCGCCAGAAAGACAAACTGAAAACAATGAACTTAAATACTACAGACATGATTAACGAAAACAGGTGCGTGACGTGACAGGTGAAAACTAATGGGTTGCTATGGTGACAAACAAGAGTGCACAATGAGTACAAACGTGGAACAGGTGAAACTAATGGGTAACCATGGAAACAAGACAAGGGAGTGAAAAGCCAGAAACTAAAGAGTCCAATAACTAAACAAAACAAAACATGACTAATACAAAACATGGTCACACAGACATGACACTTATTGCTTTTTTATCCTGCACTACCATGAGCTTATGTAACAAAATGTTGTTCTTATCTGTGCTGTAAAGTTCAAATTTGAATGACAATAAAAAGGAAGTCTAAGTCTAAGTCTAAGTTACCATGTCAACCCATTAGTTTTCACTTGTTTCACGTTTTGGACTCATGCACCTGTCACTAATCATGTAACTATTATTTAAGCTTGTAGTTGCCAGGCAGTCGGCCTGGCGACATTACCTCCCCTACCCATGCTACCTCTGATACCTCTACTACTCATGCCTGCTTATAGTTTCATGTTGATGTTAATTTCATGCTCTGCTCATGCCACAGTAAGTGTTGTTTGTTTTATGTTCATAGTTTTGCTCTAGAGATTTAAGCGTTAAATAAAAAAATAAAATAAAATATGACTTATTTTGAACATGAGGGGAGACCGAAAGGTCAAAAAAAATATTGTTTTTCAGTGTGTGGCCCTCAGTGGAAAAAGTCTGGACACCCCTGCTCTACATACACACACACACACACACACACATTCTTGTATTTGTCACCTTCTTGAGACCTGAGAAAAACACCTACCTCTTTAGGACCAGCCTTTCTAGATATATAAAGAAGTGTATTTACAACATTAATAATATATACATACTATGCACATATAAAAAAGCTTCTTGTGAAAAATGTGTTGCAATTTCACAAGAAAAACTTTGAATTTTGCCAGTGTTGTAATAAAAGTCGTCATTTTACTCAACGGAAGTCAAAATTTTACAAGAAAAACTGAACATTTGTGCAATATTATGATAAAAGTTGGAATTTTACTTCAAACAGTCGCAATTTTACAAGAAAAGCTTCACATTTTGGCAATTTTATGAAAAGAGTCGTCATTTTAAAAGAAATCTTTAAAAATGTTGGCAATATTAGAAAAAATAATCTGAGTTTTACTTGGAAAAAAGTCATCATTTTACTCAAACAATTTCACTATTTTACAAGCACAACAAAAAAATGGTGATAAAAGTCAGAATTGTGTATGACACATGTCACCATTTTGCACTAAAAAGTAATAATTTTACATAAAAAAGTAATAATTTTACGAGAAAATATTGCAATGTTACAGAAACAGAAAGAATATGAGGAATTGTTCCTAATTTTTTTTTTTTTTTAAATAAGTCGACACTGTGAGAAAAAGACTGCTTTTAGAAAAAAAAAAGTATTTTATTTTATTTGAATTTTTAGTTTCTAATTGGTTTTTAATCTTCATTATTTACTTCAAGTTATTACAATTTGTCTCTATATACATTTATTTTTTTATTAATTTTGTCCAAAGGGGGCACATTTCAATTTCTTAAACACACTTGTTATTTCATATGTTGACCAGACACACGGTCAATTTGAAAAACCCCTCCTTTTTTTGGGGGGGGGGGGGGGGGGGGGGGGAGTTAAAAAAATATTCATTCTAAGGCTGGACTCCTGGGGAGGGGGTCCAGACTGAGACCAGAAAAAAAAAACCTCAATAGCCATAGCACACACAAACAAGTTACATAGAACACACAAGACTTGCAACAGAGTCAATTTGAAAAATCCCTCCTTTTTGGGACCACCCTCATGTTGATAGATGTCACCAGCAGGGGTGCAAATGAGACATTGTCTATTAGATGCAATGTTATTGATTTATGTCATCACTTGTTCACACCTCCTCATATGGATGATACTTTTCCTTCCTCATGTCTCAAGAAGGCTAGAAACACAAGAACACACACACACACATTCTTGTATTTGTCACCTTCTTGAGACCTGAGAAAAACACCTACCTCTTTAGGACCAGCCTTTCTAGATATATAAAGAAGTGTATTTACAACATTAATAATATATACATACTATGCACATATAAAAAAGCTTCTTGTGAAAAATGTGTTGCAATTTCACAAGAAAAACTTTGAATTTTGCCAGTGTTGTAATAAAAGTCGTCATTTTACTCAACGGAAGTCAAAATTTTACAAGAAAAACTGAACATTTGTGCAATATTATGATAAAAGTTGGAATTATACTTTAAACAGTCGCAATTTTACAAGAAAAGCTTCACATTTTGGCAATTTTATGAAAAGAGTCGTCATTTTAAAAGAAATCTTTAAAAATGTTGGCAATATTAGAAAAATAATCTGAGTTTTACTTGGAAAAAAGTCATCATTTTACTCAAACAATTTCACTATTTTACAAGCACAACAAAAAAATGGTGATAAAAGTCAGAATTGTGTATGACACATGTCACCATTTTGCACTAAAAAGTAATAATTTTACATAAAAAAGTAATAATTTTACGAGAAAATATTGCAATGTTACAGAAACAGAAAGAATATGAGAAATTGTTCCTAATTTTATTTTTTTTTTAAATAAGTCGACACTGTGAGAAAAAGACTGCTTTTAGAAAAAAAAAAATTGTTATTTTTTTTGAATTTTTAGTTTCTAATTGGTTTTTAATCTTCATTATTTACTTCAAGTTATTACAATTTGTCTCTATATACATTTATTTTTTTATTAATTTTGTCCAAAGGGGGCACATTTCAATTTCTTAAACACACTTGTTATTTCATATGTTGACCAGACACACGGTCAATTTGAAAACCCCCTCCTTTTTTGGGGGGGGAGGGAGTTAAAAAAATATTCATTCTAAGGCTGGACTCCTGGGGAGGGGGTCCAGACTGAGACCAGAAAAAAAAAAACCTCAATAGCCATAGCACACACAAACAAGTTACATAGAACACACAAGACTTGCAACAGAGTCAATTTGAAAAATCCCTCCTTTTTGGGACCACCCTCATGTTGATAGATGTCACCAGCAGGGGTGCAAATGAGACATTGTCTATTAGATGCAATGTTATTGATTTATGTCATCACTTGTTCACACCTCCTCATATGGATGATACTTTTCCTTCTTCATGTCTCAAGAAGGCTAGAAACACAAGAACACACACACACACACATTCTTGTATTTGTCACCTTCTTGAGACCTGAGAAAAACACCTACCTCTTTAGGACCAGCCTTTCTAGATATATAAAGAAGTGTATTTACAACATTAATAATATATACATACTATGCACATATAAAAAAGCTTCTTGTGAAAAATGTGTTGCAATTTCACAAGAAAAACTTTGAATTTTGCCAGTGTTGTAATAAAAGTCGTCATTTTACTCAACGGAAGTCAAAATTTTACAAGAAAAACAACATTTGTGCAATATTATGATAAAAGTTGGAATTTTACTTTAAACAGTCGCAATTTTACAAGAAAAGCTTCACATTTTGGCAATTTTATGAAAAGAGTCGTCATTTTAAAAGAAATCTTTAAAAATGTTGGCAATATTAGAAAAATAATCTGAGTTTTACTTGGAAAAAAGTCATCATTTTACTCAAACAATTTCACTATTTTACAAGCACAACAAAAAAATGGTGATAAAAGTCAGAATTGTGTATGACACATGTCACCATTTTGCACTAAAAAGTAATAATTTTACGAGAAAATATTGCAATGTTACAGAAACAGAAAGAATATGAGAAATTGTTCCTAATTTTTTTTTTTTTTTAAATAAGTCGACACTGTGAGAAAAAGACTGCTTTTAGAAAAAAAAAGGATTTTATTTTTTTTGAATTTTTAGTTTCTAATTGGTTTTTAATCTTCATTATTTACTTCAAGTTATTACAATTTGTCTCTATATACATTTATTTTTTTCATTAATTTTGTCCAAAGGGGGCACATTTCAATTTCTTAAACACACTTGTTATTTCATATGTTGACCAGACACACGGTCAATTTGAAAACCCCCTCCTTTTTTTGGGGGGGGGGGGGGTTAAAAAAATATTCATTCTAAGGCTGGACTCCTGGGGAGGGGGTCCAGACTGAGACCAGAAAAAAAAAACCTCAATAGCCATAGCACACACAAACAAGTTACATAGAACACACAAGACTTGCAACAGAGTCAATTTGAAAAATCCCTCCTTTTTGGGACCACCCTCATGTTGATAGATGTCACCAGCAGGGGTGAAAATGAGACATTGTCTATTAGATGCAATGTTATTGATTTATGTCATCACTTGTTCACACCTCCTCATATGGATGATACTTTTCCTTCTTCATGTCTCAAGAAGGCTAGAAACACAAGAACACACACACACACACACACACACACACACACACACACACACACATTCTTGTATTTGTCACCTTCTTGAGACCTGAGAAAAAACACCTACCTCTTTAGGACCAGCCTTTCTAGATATATAAAGAAGTGTATTTACAACATTAATAATATATACATACTATGCACATATAAAAAAGCTTCTTGTGAAAAATGTGTTGCAATTTCACAAGAAAAACTTTGAATTTTGCCAGTGTTGTAATAAAAGTCGTCATTTTACTCAACGGAAGTCAAAATTTTACAAGAAAAACTGAACATTTGTGCAATATTATGATAAAAGTTGGAATTTTACTTTAAACAGTCGCAATTTTACAAGAAAAGCTTCACATTTTGGCAATTTTATGAAAAGAGTCGTCATTTTAAAAGAAATCTTTAAAAATGTTGGCAATATTAGAAAAATAATCTGAGTTTTACTTGGAAAAAAGTCATCATTTTACTCAAACAATTTCACTATTTTACAAGCACAACAAAAAAAATGGTGATAAAAGTCAGAATTGTGTATGACACATGTCACCATTTTGCACTAAAAAGTAATAATTTTACATAAAAAAGTAATAATTTTACGAGAAAATATTGCAATGTTACAGAAACAGAAAGAATATGAGAAATTGTTCCTAATTTTATTTTTTTTTAAATAAGTCGACACTGTGAGAAAAAGACTGCTTTTAGAAAAAAAAAGTATTTTATTTTTTTTGAATTTTTAGTTTCTAATTGGTTTTTAATCTTCATTATTTACTTCAAGTTATTACAATTTGTCTCTATATACATTTATTTTTTTATTAATTTTGTCCAAAGGGGGCACATTTCAATTTCTTAAACACACTTGTTATTTCATATGTTGACCAGACACACGGTCAATTTGAAAACCCCCTCCTTTTTTGGGGGGGGGGGAGTTAAAAAAATATTCATTTTAAGGCTGGACTCCTGGGGAGGGGGTCCAGACTGAGACCAGAAAAAAAACAAAACCTCAATAGCCATAGCACACACAAACAAGTTACATAGAACACACAAGACTTGCAACAGAGTCAATTTGAAAAATCCCTCCTTTTTGGGACCACCCTCATGTTGATAGATGTCACCAGCAGGGGTGCAAATGAGACATTGTCTATTAGATGCAATGTTATTGATTTATGTCATCACTTGTTCACACCTCCTCATATGGATGATACTTTTCCTTCTTCGTGTCTCAAGAAGGCTAGAAACACAAGAACACACACACACACACACACACACACATTCTTGTAATTGTCACCTTCTTGAGACCTGAGAAAAACACCTACCTCTTTAGGACCAGCCTTTCTAGATATATAAAGAAGTGTATTTACAACATTAATAATATATACATACTATGCACATATAAAAAAGCTTCTTGTGAAAAATGTGTTGCAATTTCACAAGAAAAACTTTGAATTTTGCCAGTGTTGTAATAAAAGTCGTCATTTTACTCAACGGAAGTCAAAATTTTACAAGAAAAACTGAACATTTGTGCAATATTATGATAAAAGTTGGAATTTTACTTTAAACAGTCGCAATTTTACAAGAAAAGCTTCACATTTTGGCAATTTTATGAAAAGAGTCGTCATTTTAAAAGAAATCTTTAAAAATGTTGGCAATATTAGAAAAATAATCTGAGTTTTACTTGGAAAAAAGTCATCATTTTACTCAAACAATTTCACTATTTTACAAGCACAACAAAAAAATGGTGATAAAAGTCAGAATTGTGTATGACACATGTCACCATTTTGCACTAAAAAGTAATAATTTTACATAAAAAAGTAATAATTTTACGAGAAAATATTGCAATGTTACAGAAACAGAAAGAATATGAGAAATTGTTCCTAATTTTTTTTTTTTTTAAATAAGTCGACACTGTGAGAAAAAGACTGCTTTTAGAAAAAAAAAGTATTTTATTTTTTTTTAATTTTTAGTTTCTAATTGGTTTTTAATCTTCATTATTTACTTCAAGTTATTACAATTTGTCTCTATATACATTTATTTTTTTATTAATTTTGTCCAAAGGGGGCACATTTCAATTTCTTAAACACACTTGTTATTTCATATGTTGACCAGACACACGGTCAATTTGAAAAAACCCCTCCTTTTTTTTGGGGGGGGGGAGTTAAAAAAATATTCATTCTAAGGCTGGACTCCTGGGGAGGGGGTCCAGACTGAGACCGGAAAAAAAAAAAAAACTCAATAGCCATAGCACACACAAACAAGTTACATAGAACACACAAGACTTGCAACAGAGTCAATTTGAAAAATCCCTCCTTTTTGGGACCACCCTCATGTTGATAGATGTCACCAGCAGGGGTGCAAATGAGACATTGTCTATTAGATGCAATGTTATTGATTTATGTCATCACTTGTTCACACCTCCTCATATGGATGATACTTTTCCTTCTTCGTGTCTCAAGAAGGCTAGAAACACAAGAACACACACACACACACACACACATTCTTGTATTTGTCACCTTCTTGAGACCTGAGAAAAACACCTACCTCTTTAGGACCAGCCTTTCTAGATATATAAAGAAGTGTATTTACAACATTAATAATATATACATACTATGCACATATAAAAAAAAAAGGTAAGCTTCCAGTTAATTATCTTTTATTTTTTTGTTTGTAATTGTTTTTTTAATCTTCAAGTTATTACAGTATGTCTCTATATACATTTTTTTATTTTTTTTTATTTTGGCCAATTTCTTACACACACTTGTTATTTCATATGTTGGCCAGAGGGGGGTAGCACTTCAAATTTTGACACACACTTGTTATTTCATAGGGGGGGAGCACTTTTAAAAGCGACACAGAGTCAATTTGAAAAATCCCTTCCTTTTTGGGACCACCCTCATTTTGATGGATATCACCACAAATGAGACATTGTCTATTAGATGCAATGTTATTGTTTTATGTCATCACTTGTTCACACCTCCTCATGTGGAAGATACTTTTCCTTCTTCATGTCCTAAGGAGGGTAGAAAAACACACACACATACACACACACACACACACACACACACCTACAATCCCAGTACTTTCTACCTGTAAACCTGGCTTTACCTCCACTCTCTTTTTGTGTCCCTCCACTAGCTAGAGAACAGTATTTCATCCCAGGTATTGTACATCAATCACGCGCGTGCACGTGCACGTGTGTGTGTGTGTGTGTGTGTGTGTGTGTGTCACATGCACTCACTTGACACCTGTTGCTGTGTTTTCACCTCACTAAATCCACATTTTTTTTATCACTCGGCGCTCAAAAGGATCTTTGGCATTTGACCAAAGTCTTCCTCAGTGAAGATGCTTCCATGAGGCCATTTATACAAAAACAACACTTGAAATGTGTGTCAAATCAGCACTCATGTTACAGTAATTTTTTTATGCCTTTTATTTTGGTAAAAACACAAAATATGCAATATTTTCCTTAAAACATTTTTCAAAATGGAATATTTGAGCCTTAAATTAGGGAAGTCATTCATAACAACGTTGCTTTTGAGTCTTTTTTTGAATTTTTTTTTTTTAACAATGGCAGTTTTAATAAACAAAATCACACATAAGGGTCTCAGTCAATAAAGTGTTAAAAAAAAGTCATACATTAATATTTTATTTTTACTTTCAACAGTTAAATATCTATAAATCAACTTCAGATCTATCCTTTGCCATAATGGTTTTTTTTTTTTAATTTAAACAAATTTTTGTATGCCTTTTATTTTGGCAAAAACACAAAATATGCAATATTTTCCTTAAAACATTTTTCAAAATGGAATATTTGAGCCTTAAATTAGGGAAGTCATTCATAACAACGTTGCTTTTGATTCTTTTTTTTATTTTTTATTTTTAACAATGGCAGTTTTAATAAACAAAATCACACAAAAGTGTCTCAGTCAATAAAGTGTTAAAAAAAAGTCATACATTAATATTTTATTTTTATTTTCAACACTTATCTATAAATCAACTTCAGATCTATCCTTTGCCATAATGGGTTGTTTTTTTTAATTTAAACAAATTTTTGTATGCCTTTTATTTTGGCAAAAACACAAAATATGCAATATTTTCCTTAAAACATTTTTCAAAATGGAATATTTGAGCCTTAAATTAGGGAAGTCATTCATAACAACGTTGCTTTTGATTCTTTTTTTTAATTATTTTTTTTAACAATGGCAGTTTTAATAAACAAAATCACACAAAAGGGTCTCAGTCAATAAAGTGTTAAAAAAAAGTCATACATTAATATTTTATTTTTTACTTTCAACAGTTAAATATCTATAAATCAGCCAGCTTTTTTGAAACATGTTGCAGGCATCAAATTCCAAATGAGCTAATATTTGCAAAAAAAAGCGACATCGTGTGTAAAGGATATCACCACATGGGCTCAGGAACACTGCAGAAAACCACTGTCAGTAACTACAGTTGGTCGCTACATCTGCAAGTGCAAGTTAAAACTCTACTATGCAAAGCCACGGCCATTTATCAACAACACCCGGAAACGCTTCGCTGGGCCCCGAGTTTATCTTTGAGGAGCATTCCTCAACTCTCTGTCTTTTTTGCCACTTGTGCCAGCTTTTTTGAAACATGTTGCAGGCATCAAATTCCAAATGAGCTAATATTTGCAAAAAAAAGCGACATCGTGTGTAAAGGATATCACCACATGGGCTCAGGAACACTGCAGAAAACCACTGTCAGTAACTACAGTTGGTCGCTACATCTGCAAGTGCAAGTTAAAACTCTACTATGCAAAGCCACGGCCATTTATCAACAACACCCGGAAACGCTTCGCTGGGCCCCGAGTTTATCTTTGAGGAGCATTCCTCAACTTTCTGTCTTTTTTGCCACTTGTGCCAGCTTTTTTGAAACATGTTGCAGGCATCAAATTCCAAATGAGCTAATATTTGCAAAAAAAGCGACATCGTGTGTAAAGGATATCACCACATGGGCTCGGGAACACTGCAGAAAACCAGTCAGTAACTACAGTTGGTCGCTACATCTGCAAGTGCAAGTTAAAACTCTACTATGCAAAGCCACGGCCATTTATCAACAACACCCGGAAACGCTTCGCTGGGCCCCGAGTTTATCTTTGAGGAGCATTCCTCAACTTTCTCTCTTTTTTGCCACTTGTGCCAGCTTTTTTGAAACATGTTGCAGGCATCAAATTCCAAATGAGCTAATATTTGCAAAAAAAAAGCGACATCGTGTGTAAAGGATATCACCACATGGGCTCAGGAACACTGCAGAAAACCACTGTCAGTAACTACAGTTGGTCGCTACATCTGCAAGTGCAAGTTAAAACTCTACTATGCAAAGCCACGGCCATTTATCAACAACACCCGGAAACGCTTCGCTGGGTTTATCTTTGAGGAGCATTCCTCAACTTTCTGTCTTTTTTGCCACTTGTGCCAGCTTTTTTGAAACATGTTGCAGCCATCAAATTCCAAATGAGCTAATATTTGCAAAAAAAGCGACATCGTGTGTAAAGGATATCACCACATGGGCTCAGGAACACTGCAGAAAACCACTGTCAGTAACTACAGTTGGTCGCTACATCTGCAAGTGCAAGTTAAAACTCTACTATGCAAAGGCACGGCCATTTATCAACAACACCCGGAAACGCTTCGCTGGGTTTATCTTTGAGGAGCATTCCTCAACTTTCTGTCTTTTTTGCCACTTGTGCCAGCTTTTTTGAAACATGTTGCAGGCATCAAATTCCAAATGAGCTAATATTTGCAAAAAAAAGCGACATCGTGTGTAAAGGATATCACCACATGGGCTCAGGAACACTGCAGAAAACCACTGTCAGTAACTACAGTTGGTCGCTACATCTGCAAGTGCGAGTTAAAACTCTACTATGCAAAGGCACGGCCATTTATCAACAACACCCGGAAACGCTTCGCTGGGCCCCGAGTTTATCTTTGAGGAGCATTCCTCAACTTTCTGTCTTTTTTGCCACTTGTGCCAGCTTTTTTGAAACATGTTGCTGGCCTCAATTCCAAATGAGCTAATGTTTGCAAAAAAAGCAACATCGTGTGTAAAGGATATCACCACATGGGCTCAGGAACACTGCAGAAAACCACTGTCAGTAACTACAGTTGGTCGCTACATCTGCAAGTGCAAGTTAAAACTCTACTATGCAAAGCCACGGCCATTTATCACCAACACCCGGAAACGCTTCGCTGGGCCCCGAGTTTATCTTTGAGGAGCATTCCTCAACTTTCTGTCTTTTTTGCCACTTGTGCCAGCTTTTTTGAAACATGTTGCAGGCATCAAATTCCAAATGAGCTAATATTTGCAAAAAAAGCGACATCGTGTGTAAAGGATATCACCACATGGGCTCGGGAACACTGCAGAAAACCAGTCAGTAACTACAGTTGGTCGCTACATCTGCAAGTGCAAGTTAAAACTCTACTATGCAAAGCCACGGCCATTTATCAACAACACCCGGAAACGCTTCGCTGGGCCCCGAGTTTATCTTTGAGGAGCATTCCTCAACTTTCTCTCTTTTTTGCCACTTGTGCCAGCTTTTTTGAAACATGTTGCAGGCATCAAATTCCAAATGAGCTAATATTTGCAAAAAAAAAGCGACATCGTGTGTAAAGGATATCACCACATGGGCTCAGGAACACTGCAGAAAACCACTGTCAGTAACTACAGTTGGTCGCTACATCTGCAAGTGCAAGTTAAAACTCTACTATGCAAAGCCACGGCCATTTATCAACAACACCCGGAAACGCTTCGCTGGGTTTATCTTTGAGGAGCATTCCTCAACTTTCTGTCTTTTTTGCCACTTGTGCCAGCTTTTTTGAAACATGTTGCAGCCATCAAATTCCAAATGAGCTAATATTTGCAAAAAAAGCGACATCGTGTGTAAAGGATATCACCACATGGGCTCAGGAACACTGCAGAAAACCACTGTCAGTAACTACAGTTGGTCGCTACATCTGCAAGTGCAAGTTAAAACTCTACTATGCAAAGGCACGGCCATTTATCAACAACACCCGGAAACGCTTCGCTGGGTTTATCTTTGAGGAGCATTCCTCAACTTTCTGTCTTTTTTGCCACTTGTGCCAGCTTTTTTGAAACATGTTGCAGGCATCAAATTCCAAATGAGCTAATATTTGCAAAAAAAAGCGACATCGTGTGTAAAGGATATCACCACATGGGCTCAGGAACACTGCAGAAAACCACTGTCAGTAACTACAGTTGGTCGCTACATCTGCAAGTGCGAGTTAAAACTCTACTATGCAAAGGCACGGCCATTTATCAACAACACCCGGAAACGCTTCGCTGGGCCCCGAGTTTATCTTTGAGGAGCATTCCTCAACTTTCTGTCTTTTTTGCCACTTGTGCCAGCTTTTTTGAAACATGTTGCTGGCCTCAATTCCAAATGAGCTAATGTTTGCAAAAAAAGCAACATCGTGTGTAAAGGATATCACCACATGGGCTCAGGAACACTGCAGAAAACCACTGTCAGTAACTACAGTTGGTCGCTACATCTGCAAGTGCAAGTTAAAACTCTACTATGCAAAGCCACGGCCATTTATCACCAACACCCGGAAACGCTTCGCTGGGCCCCGAGTTTATCTTTGAGGAGCATTCCTCAACTTTCTGTCTTTTTTGCCACTTGTGCCAGCTTTTTTGAAACATGTTGCAGGCATCAAATTCCAAATGAGCTAATATTTGCAAAAAAAGCGACATCGTGTGTAAAGGATATCACCACATGGGCTCGGGAACACTGCAGAAAACCAGTCAGTAACTACAGTTGGTCGCTACATCTGCAAGTGCAAGTTAAAACTCTACTATGCAAAGCCACGGCCATTTATCAACAACACCCGGAAACGCTTCGCTGGGCCCCGAGTTTATCTTTGAGGAGCATTCCTCAACTTTCTCTCTTTTTTGCCACTTGTGCCAGCTTTTTTGAAACATGTTGCAGGCATCAAATTCCAAATGAGCTAATATTTGCAAAAAAAAAGCGACATCGTGTGTAAAGGATATCACCACATGGGCTCAGGAACACTGCAGAAAACCACTGTCAGTAACTACAGTTGGTCGCTACATCTGCAAGTGCAAGTTAAAACTCTACTATGCAAAGCCACGGCCATTTATCAACAACACCCGGAAACGCTTCGCTGGGTTTATCTTTGAGGAGCATTCCTCAACTTTCTGTCTTTTTTGCCACTTGTGCCAGCTTTTTTGAAACATGTTGCAGCCATCAAATTCCAAATGAGCTAATATTTGCAAAAAAAGCGACATCGTGTGTAAAGGATATCACCACATGGGCTCAGGAACACTGCAGAAAACCACTGTCAGTAACTACAGTTGGTCGCTACATCTGCAAGTGCAAGTTAAAACTCTACTATGCAAAGGCACGGCCATTTATCAACAACACCCGGAAACGCTTCGCTGGGTTTATCTTTGAGGAGCATTCCTCAACTTTCTGTCTTTTTTGCCACTTGTGCCAGCTTTTTTGAAACATGTTGCAGGCATCAAATTCCAAATGAGCTAATATTTGCAAAAAAAAGCGACATCGTGTGTAAAGGATATCACCACATGGGCTCAGGAACACTGCAGAAAACCACTGTCAGTAACTACAGTTGGTCGCTACATCTGCAAGTGCGAGTTAAAACTCTACTATGCAAAGGCACGGCCATTTATCAACAACACCCGGAAACGCTTCGCTGGGCCCCGAGTTTATCTTTGAGGAGCATTCCTCAACTTTCTGTCTTTTTTGCCACTTGTGCCAGCTTTTTTGAAACATGTTGCTGGCCTCAATTCCAAATGAGCTAATGTTTGCAAAAAAAGCAACATCGTGTGTAAAGGATATCACCACATGGGCTCAGGAACACTGCAGAAAACCACTGTCAGTAACTACAGTTGGTCGCTACATCTGCAAGTGCAAGTTAAAACTCTACTATGCAAAGCCACGGCCATTTATCACCAACACCCGGAAACGCTTCGCTGGGCCCCGAGTTTATCTTTGAGGAGCATTCCTCAACTCTCTGTCTTTTTTGCCACTTGTGCCAGCTTTTTTGAAACATGTTGCAGGCATCAAATTCCAAATGAGCTAATATTTGCAAAAAAAAGCGACATCGTGTGTAAAGGATATCACCACATGGGCTCAGGAACACTGCAGAAAACCACTGTCAGTAACTACAGTTGGTCGCTACATCTGCAAGTGCAAGTTAAAACTCTACTATGCAAAGCCACGGCCATTTATCAACAACACCCGGAAACGCTTCGCTGGGCCCCGAGTTTATCTTTGAGGAGCATTCCTCAACTTTCTGTCTTTTTTGCCACTTGTGCCAGCTTTTTTGAAACATGTTGCAGGCATCAAATTCCAAATGAGCTAATATTTGCAAAAAAAGCGACATCGTGTGTAAAGGATATCACCACATGGGCTCGGGAACACTGCAGAAAACCAGTCAGTAACTACAGTTGGTCGCTACATCTGCAAGTGCAAGTTAAAACTCTACTATGCAAAGCCACGGCCATTTATCAACAACACCCGGAAACGCTTCGCTGGGCCCCGAGTTTATCTTTGAGGAGCATTCCTCAACTTTCTCTCTTTTTTGCCACTTGTGCCAGCTTTTTTGAAACATGTTGCAGGCATCAAATTCCAAATGAGCTAATATTTGCAAAAAAAAAGCGACATCGTGTGTAAAGGATATCACCACATGGGCTCAGGAACACTGCAGAAAACCACTGTCAGTAACTACAGTTGGTCGCTACATCTGCAAGTGCAAGTTAAAACTCTACTATGCAAAGCCACGGCCATTTATCAACAACACCCGGAAACGCTTCGCTGGGTTTATCTTTGAGGAGCATTCCTCAACTTTCTGTCTTTTTTGCCACTTGTGCCAGCTTTTTTGAAACATGTTGCAGCCATCAAATTCCAAATGAGCTAATATTTGCAAAAAAAGCGACATCGTGTGTAAAGGATATCACCACATGGGCTCAGGAACACTGCAGAAAACCACTGTCAGTAACTACAGTTGGTCGCTACATCTGCAAGTGCAAGTTAAAACTCTACTATGCAAAGGCACGGCCATTTATCAACAACACCCGGAAACGCTTCGCTGGGTTTATCTTTGAGGAGCATTCCTCAACTTTCTGTCTTTTTTGCCACTTGTGCCAGCTTTTTTGAAACATGTTGCAGGCATCAAATTCCAAATGAGCTAATATTTGCAAAAAAAAGCGACATCGTGTGTAAAGGATATCACCACATGGGCTCAGGAACACTGCAGAAAACCACTGTCAGTAACTACAGTTGGTCGCTACATCTGCAAGTGCGAGTTAAAACTCTACTATGCAAAGGCACGGCCATTTATCAACAACACCCGGAAACGCTTCGCTGGGCCCCGAGTTTATCTTTGAGGAGCATTCCTCAACTTTCTGTCTTTTTTGCCACTTGTGCCAGCTTTTTTGAAACATGTTGCTGGCCTCAATTCCAAATGAGCTAATGTTTGCAAAAAAAGCAACATCGTGTGTAAAGGATATCACCACATGGGCTCAGGAACACTGCAGAAAACCACTGTCAGTAACTACAGTTGGTCGCTACATCTGCAAGTGCAAGTTAAAACTCTACTATGCAAAGCCACGGCCATTTATCACCAACACCCGGAAACGCTTCGCTGGGCCCCGAGTTTATCTTTGAGGAGCATTCCTCAACTTTCTGTCTTTTTTGCCACTTGTGCCAGCTTTTTTGAAACATGTTGCAGGCATCAAATTCCAAATGAGCTAATATTTGCAAAAAAAGCGACATCGTGTGTAAAGGATATCACCACATGGGCTCGGGAACACTGCAGAAAACCAGTCAGTAACTACAGTTGGTCGCTACATCTGCAAGTGCAAGTTAAAACTCTACTATGCAAAGCCACGGCCATTTATCAACAACACCCGGAAACGCTTCGCTGGGCCCCGAGTTTATCTTTGAGGAGCATTCCTCAACTTTCTCTCTTTTTTGCCACTTGTGCCAGCTTTTTTGAAACATGTTGCAGGCATCAAATTCCAAATGAGCTAATATTTGCAAAAAAAAAGCGACATCGTGTGTAAAGGATATCACCACATGGGCTCAGGAACACTGCAGAAAACCACTGTCAGTAACTACAGTTGGTCGCTACATCTGCAAGTGCAAGTTAAAACTCTACTATGCAAAGCCACGGCCATTTATCAACAACACCCGGAAACGCTTCGCTGGGTTTATCTTTGAGGAGCATTCCTCAACTTTCTGTCTTTTTTGCCACTTGTGCCAGCTTTTTTGAAACATGTTGCAGCCATCAAATTCCAAATGAGCTAATATTTGCAAAAAAAGCGACATCGTGTGTAAAGGATATCACCACATGGGCTCAGGAACACTGCAGAAAACCACTGTCAGTAACTACAGTTGGTCGCTACATCTGCAAGTGCAAGTTAAAACTCTACTATGCAAAGGCACGGCCATTTATCAACAACACCCGGAAACGCTTCGCTGGGTTTATCTTTGAGGAGCATTCCTCAACTTTCTGTCTTTTTTGCCACTTGTGCCAGCTTTTTTGAAACATGTTGCAGGCATCAAATTCCAAATGAGCTAATATTTGCAAAAAAAAGCGACATCGTGTGTAAAGGATATCACCACATGGGCTCAGGAACACTGCAGAAAACCACTGTCAGTAACTACAGTTGGTCGCTACATCTGCAAGTGCGAGTTAAAACTCTACTATGCAAAGGCACGGCCATTTATCAACAACACCCGGAAACGCTTCGCTGGGCCCCGAGTTTATCTTTGAGGAGCATTCCTCAACTTTCTGTCTTTTTTGCCACTTGTGCCAGCTTTTTTGAAACATGTTGCTGGCCTCAATTCCAAATGAGCTAATGTTTGCAAAAAAAGCAACATCGTGTGTAAAGGATATCACCACATGGGCTCAGGAACACTGCAGAAAACCACTGTCAGTAACTACAGTTGGTCGCTACATCTGCAAGTGCAAGTTAAAACTCTACTATGCAAAGCCACGGCCATTTATCACCAACACCCGGAAACGCTTCGCTGGGCCCCGAGTTTATCTTTGAGGAGCATTCCTCAACTTTCTGTCTTTTTTGCCACTTGTGCCAGCTTTTTTGAAACATGTTGCAGGCATCAAATTCCAAATGAGCTAATATTTGCAAAAAAAGCGACATCGTGTGTAAAGGATATCACCACATGGGCTCGGGAACACTGCAGAAAACCAGTCAGTAACTACAGTTGGTCGCTACATCTGCAAGTGCAAGTTAAAACTCTACTATGCAAAGCCACGGCCATTTATCAACAACACCCGGAAACGCTTCGCTGGGCCCCGAGTTTATCTTTGAGGAGCATTCCTCAACTTTCTCTCTTTTTTGCCACTTGTGCCAGCTTTTTTGAAACATGTTGCAGGCATCAAATTCCAAATGAGCTAATATTTGCAAAAAAAAAGCGACATCGTGTGTAAAGGATATCACCACATGGGCTCAGGAACACTGCAGAAAACCACTGTCAGTAACTACAGTTGGTCGCTACATCTGCAAGTGCAAGTTAAAACTCTACTATGCAAAGCCACGGCCATTTATCAACAACACCCGGAAACGCTTCGCTGGGTTTATCTTTGAGGAGCATTCCTCAACTTTCTGTCTTTTTTGCCACTTGTGCCAGCTTTTTTGAAACATGTTGCAGCCATCAAATTCCAAATGAGCTAATATTTGCAAAAAAAGCGACATCGTGTGTAAAGGATATCACCACATGGGCTCAGGAACACTGCAGAAAACCACTGTCAGTAACTACAGTTGGTCGCTACATCTGCAAGTGCAAGTTAAAACTCTACTATGCAAAGGCACGGCCATTTATCAACAACACCCGGAAACGCTTCGCTGGGTTTATCTTTGAGGAGCATTCCTCAACTTTCTGTCTTTTTTGCCACTTGTGCCAGCTTTTTTGAAACATGTTGCAGGCATCAAATTCCAAATGAGCTAATATTTGCAAAAAAAAGCGACATCGTGTGTAAAGGATATCACCACATGGGCTCAGGAACACTGCAGAAAACCACTGTCAGTAACTACAGTTGGTCGCTACATCTGCAAGTGCGAGTTAAAACTCTACTATGCAAAGGCACGGCCATTTATCAACAACACCCGGAAACGCTTCGCTGGGCCCCGAGTTTATCTTTGAGGAGCATTCCTCAACTTTCTGTCTTTTTTGCCACTTGTGCCAGCTTTTTTGAAACATGTTGCTGGCCTCAATTCCAAATGAGCTAATGTTTGCAAAAAAAGCAACATCGTGTGTAAAGGATATCACCACATGGGCTCAGGAACACTGCAGAAAACCACTGTCAGTAACTACAGTTGGTCGCTACATCTGCAAGTGCAAGTTAAAACTCTACTATGCAAAGCCACGGCCATTTATCACCAACACCCGGAAACGCTTCGCTGGGCCCCGAGTTTATCTTTGAGGAGCATTCCTCAACTTTCTGTCTTTTTTGCCATTTGTGCCAGCTTTTTTGAAACATGTTGCTGGCCTCAATTCCAAATGAGCTAATGTTTGCAAAAAAAAGCAACATCGTGTGTAAAGGATATCACCACATGGGCTCAGAAACACTGCAGAAAACCACTGTCAGTAACTACAGTTGGTCGCTACATCTGCAAGTGCAAGTTAAAACTCTACTATGCAAAGCCACGGCCATTTATCAACAACACCCGGAAACGCTTCGCTGGGCCCCGAGTTTATCTTTGAGGAGCATTCCTCAACTTTCTGTCTTTTTTTGCCACTTGTGCCAGCTTTTTTGAAACATGTTGCAGGCATCAAATTCCAAATGAGCTAATATTTGCAAAAAAAAGCGACATCGTGTGTAAAGGATATCACCACATGGGCTCAGGAACACTGCAGAAAACCACTGTCAGTAACTACAGTTGGTCGCTACATCTGCAAGTGCAAGTTAAAACTCTACTATGCAAAGCCACGGCCATTTATCAACAACACCCGGAAACGCTTCGCTGGGCCCCGAGTTTATCTTTGAGGAGCATTCCTCAACTTTCTGTCTTTTTTGCCACTTGTGCCAGCTTTTTTGAAACATGTTGCTGGCCTCAATTCCAAATGAGCTAATGTTTGCAAAAAAAGCAACATCGTGTGTAAAGGATATCACCACATGGGCTCGGGAACACTGCAGAAAACCAGTCAGTAACTACAGTTGGTCGCTACATCTGCAAGTGCAAGTTAAAACTCTACTATGCAAAGCCACGGCCATTTATCAACAACACCCGGAAACGCTTCGCTGGGCCCCGAGTTTATCTTTGAGGAGCATTCCTCAACTTTCTCTCTTTTTTGCCACTTGTGCCAGCTTTTTTGAAACATGTTGCAGGCATCAAATTCCAAATGAGCTAATATTTGCAAAAAAAAAAGCGACATCGTGTGTAAAGGATATCACCACATGGGCTCAGGAACACTGCAGAAAACCACTGTCAGTAACTACAGTTGGTCGCTACATCTGCAAGTGCAAGTTAAAACTCTACTATGCAAAGCCACGGCCATTCATCACCAACACCCGGAAACGCTTCGCTGGGCCCCGAGTTTATCTTTGAGGAGCATTCCTCAACTTTCTGTCTTTTTTGCCACTTGTGCCAGCTTTTTTGAAACATGTTGCAGGCATCAAATTCCAAATGAGCTAATATTTGCAAAAAAAAGCGACATCGTGTGTAAAGGATATCACCACATGGGCTCAGGAACACTGCAGAAAACCACTGTCAATAACTACAGTTGGTCGCTACATCTGCAAGTGCAAGTTAAAACTCTACTATGCAAAGCCACGGCCATTTATCAACAACACCCGGAAACGCTTCGCTGGGCCCCGAGTTTATCTTTGAGGAGCATTCCTCAACTTTCTCTCTTTTTTGCCACTTGTGCCAGCTTTTTTGAAACATGTTGCTGGCCTCAATTCCAAATGAGCTAATATTTGCAAAAAAAAAGCGACATCGTGTGTAAAGGATATCACCACATGGGCTCAGGAACACTGCAGAAAACCACTGTCAGTAACTACAGTTGGTCGCTACATCTGCAAGTGCAAGTTAAAACTCTACTATGCAAAGGCACGGCCATTTATCAACAACACCCGGAAACGCTTCGCTGGGCCCCGAGTTTATCTTTGAGGAGCATTCCTCAACTTTCTGTCTTTTTTGCCACTTGTGCCAGCTTTTTTGAAACATGTTGCAGGCATCAAATTCCAAATGAGCTAATATTTGCAAAAAAAAGCGACATCGTGTGTAAAGGATATCACCACATGGGCTCAGGAACACTGCAGAAAACCACTGTCAGTAACTACAGTTGGTCGCTACATCTGCAAGTGCAAGTTAAAACTCTACTATGCAAAGCCACGGCCATTTATCACCAACACCCGGAAACGCTTCGCTGGGCCCCGAGTTTATCTTTGAGGAGCATTCCTCAACTTTCTGTCTTTTTTGCCACTTGTGCCAGCTTTTTTGAAACATGTTGCAGGCATCAAATTCCAAATGAGCTAATATTTGCAAAAAAAAAGCGACATCGTGTGTAAAGGATATCACCACATGGGCTCAGGAACACTGCAGAAAACCACTGTCAGTAACTACAGTTGGTCGCTACATCTGCAAGTGCAAGTTAAAACTCTACTATGCAAAGCCACGGCCATTTATCAACAACACCCGGAAACGCTTCGCTGGGCCCCGAGTTTATCTTTGAGGAGCATTCCTCAACTTTCTGTCTTTTTTGCCACTTGTGCCAGCTTTTTTGAAACATGTTGCAGGCATCAAATTCCAAATGAGCTAATATTTGCAAAAAAAAAGCGACATCGTGTGTAAAGGATATCACCACATGGGCTCAGGAACACTGCAGAAAACCACTGTCAGTAACTACAGTTGGTCGCTACATCTGCAAGTGCAAGTTAAAACTCTACTATGCAAAGCCACGGCCATTTATCAACAACACCCGGAAACGCTTCGCTGGGCCCCGAGTTTATCTTTGAGGAGCATTCCTCAACTTTCTGTCTTTTTTGCCACTTGTGCCAGCTTTTTTGAAACATGTTGCAGCCATCAAATTCCAAATGAGCTAATATTTGCAAAGAAAAGCGACATCGTGTGTAAAGGATATCACCACATGGGCTCAGGAACACTGCAGAAAACCACTGTCAGTAACTACAGTTGGTCGCTACATCTGCAAGTGCAAGTTAAAACTCTACTATGCAAAGCCACGGCCATTTATCAACAACACCCGGAAACGCTTCGCTGGGCCCCGAGTTTATCTTTGAGGAGCATTCCTCAACTTTCTGTCTTTTTTGCCACTTGTGCCAGCTTTTTTGAAACATGTTGCAGCCATCAAATTCCAAATGAGCTAATATTTGCAAAAAAAGCGACATCGTGTGTAAAGGATATCACCACATGGGCTCAGGAACACTGCAGAAAACCACTGTCAGTAACTACAGTTGGTCGCTACATCTGCAAGTGCAAGTTAAAACTCTACTATGCAAAGCCACGGCCATTTATCAACAACACCCGGAAACGCTTCGCTGGGCCCCGAGTTTATCTTTGAGGAGCATTCCTCAACTTTCTGTCTTTTTTGCCACTTGTGCCAGCTTTTTTGAAACATGTTGCAGCCATCAAATTCCAAATGAGCTAATATTTGCAAAAAAAAAAGCGACATCGTGTGTAAAGGATATCACCACATGGGCTCAGGAACACTGCAGAAAACCACTGTCAGTAACTACAGTTGGTCGCTACATCTGCAAGTGCAAGTTAAAACTCTACTATGCAAAGCCACGGCCATTTATCAACAACACCCGGAAACGCTTCGCTGGGCCCGAGTTTATCTATGAGGAGCATTCCTCAACTTTCTGTCTTTTTTGCCACTTGTGCCAGCTTTTTTGAAACATGTTGCAGGCATCAAATTCCAAATGAGCTAATATTTGCAAAAAAAAAGCGACATCGTGTGTAAAGGATATCACCACATGGGCTCAGGAACACTGCAGAAAACCACTGTCAGTAACTACAGTTGGTCGCTACATCTGCAAGTGCAAGTTAAAACTCTACTATGCAAAGCCACGGCCATTTATCAACAACACCCGGAAACGCTTCGCTGGGCCCGAGTTTATCTTTGAGGAGCATTCCTCAACTTTCTGTCTTTTTTGCCACTTGTGCCAGCTTTTTTGAAACATGTTGCAGGCATCAAATTCCAAATGAGCTAATATTTGCAAAAAAAGCGACATCGTGTGTAAAGGATATCACCACATGGGCTCAGGAACACTGCAGAAAACCACTGTCAGTAACTACAGTTGGTCGCTACATCTGCAAGTGCAAGTTAAAACTCTACTATGCAAAGGCACGGCCATTCATCAACAACACCCGGAAACGCTTCGCTGGGCCCCGAGTTTATCTTTGAGGAGCATTCCTCAACTTTCTGTCTTTTTTGCCACTTGTGCCAGCTTTTTTGAAACATGTGGAAAGGCATCAAATTCAAAATGAGTTAATATTTGCAAAAAAAGCGACATCGTGTGTAAAGGATATCACCACATGGGCTCAGGAACACTGCAGAAAACCCCTGTCAGTAACTACAGTTGGTGGCTACATCTGCAAGTGCAAGTTAAAACTCTACTATGCAAAGCCACGGCCATTTATCAACAACACCCGGAAACGCTTCGCTGGGCCCCGAGTTTATCTTTGAGGAGCATTCCTCAACTTTCTGTCTTTTTTGCCACTTGTGCCAGCTTTTTTGAAACATGTTGCAGGCATCAAATTCCAAATGAGCTAATATTTGCAAAAAAAAGCGACATCGTGTGTAAAGGATATCACCACATGGGCTCAGGAACACTGCAGAAAACCACTGTCAGTAACTACAGTTGGTCGCTACATCTGCAAGTGCAAGTTAAAACTCTACTATGCAAAGCCACGGCCATTTATCAACAACACCCGGAAACGCTTCGCTGGGCCCGAGTTTATCTTTGAGGAGCATTCCTCAACTTTCTGTCTTTTTTGCCACTTGTGCCAGCTTTTTTGAAACATGTTGCAGGCATCAAATTCCAAATGAGCTAATATTTGCAAAAAAAAAGCGACATCGTGTGTAAAGGATATCAACACATGGGCTCAGGAACACTGCAGAAAACCACTGTCAGTAACTACAGTTGGTCGCTACATCTGCAAGTACAAGTTAAAACTCTACTATGCAAAGCCACGGCCATTTATCAACAACACCCGGAAACGCTTCGCTGGGCCCCGAGTTTATCTTTGAGGAGCATTCCTCAACTTTCTGTCTTTTTTGCCACTTGTGCCAGCTTTTTTGAAACATGTTGCAGGCATCAAATTCCAAATGAGCTAATATTTGCAAAAAAAAGCGACATCGTGTGTAAAGGATATCACCACATGGGCTCAGGAACACTGCAGAAAACCACTGTCAGTAACTACAGTTGGTCGCTACATCTGCAAGTGCAAGTTAAAACTCTACTATGCAAAGCCACGGCCATTTATCAACAACACCCGGAAACGCTTCGCTGGGCCCCGAGTTTATCTTTGAGGAGCATTCCTCAACTTTCTGTCTTTTTTGCCACTTGTGCCAGCTTTTTTGAAACATGTTGCAGGCATCAAATTCCAAATGAGCTAATATTTGCAAAAAAAAGCTACATCGTGTGTAAAGGATATCACCACATAGGCTCAGGAACACTGCAGAAAACCACTGTCAGTAACTACAGTTGGTCGCTACATCTGCAAGTGCAAGTTAAAACTCTACTATGCAAAGCCACGGCCATTTATCAACAACACCCGGAAGCGCTTCGCTGGGCCCCGAGTTTATCTTTGAGGAGCATTCCTCAACTTTCTGTCTTTTTTGTAAAAAGATGACGTTTCTCAGTGTGAACATGAAATATCTCGTCTTTGCAGTCTATTCAATTGAATATAAGTTGAAAAGGATTTGTTGTATTCTCTTTTTATTTACCATTTACACAACCTGACAACTTCACTAGTTTTGGGGTTTGTAATATTTAAAGATATAACTTTTTGTCAACTTTGTATTAAAGGCGACATTGTTATTGTTATACGATACCGAGTATTGGCCGATACGGATATTAATCTGATATGATATCGGTACAAATGATACTGTACATGCTTTTATTTTGTAGTGTGGAATGTTAGAAAATACTCGATCATGTGAAACTACTCAAAACTTTGGAAGCCCGTTTCTGCCACTAAACATAAAATAATTATGGAAGAATAAAAAAGAAAAAAATCTAAATTATGAGATTAAAAATCATAATTATTAGGGGAAACAAGTCGAAATTGTTAGATAAGAAAGTCGAAATTATAAGGAAAAAAATATCGAAATTATGAGATAAAATGTCATAATTATGGGATAAAAAGTCGAAATTATGAAAATAGTCATAATTATGAGATAACAAAATCAAAATTACAAGATAAAAACTCCCAATTATGAGATATAAAGTCATAATTATGAGGGGGGATCATTTTGAAATTATGAGAAAATTGATATTATGAGATTAAATGTCATAATGAGGTAAAAAAAAAAAATCAAAATTCTGGGATAAACTATCGAATTTATGATATTACAAGTCATAGTTATGAGATTTAAAAAAAAAAAATCGAAATTATAAAATAAAAAGTCATGATTATGAGATAAAAAGTCGAAATTATGGGCTATGAAAGTCAACATTATGAGATAAAAAGTTAAAATTCCAAGATAAAAAAATTGCAATTATGGGATAATAAAATTGAAATTATGAAACATTTTGCAGGCATCAAATTCCAAATGAGCTAATATTTGCAAAAAAAATAATAAAGTTTCTCAGTGTGAACATGAAATATCTTGTCTTTGCAGTCTATTCAATTGAATATAAGTTGAAAAGGATTCTCTTTTTATTTACCATTTACACAACGTGACGACTTCACCGCTTTTGGGTTTAGTATAAAAAATACAAAAATGTTGGCGATAACAATGCTGACAATGGAGGCGATGGCGTTTAGAAGCTAAGGAAGACTTTCTGCAGACTTTATTCATACCATGAGAACGCGCACGCCTGCTTTGTGTGTGGAACATCAAAAGGTCACGCGCTCGCCACGCTCAGAGGGGTGCTGGGAAATATGCAGATCACACATCAGTGCTGGCGGTCATTACTGCAGTGTGTGTGTGTGTGTGTGTGTGTGTGTGTGTGTGTGTGTGTGTGTGTGTGTGTGTGTGTGTGTGCGTGCGTGTGTGTTGGCTGCAGTCATTAACTCCGACGCTCACCGGGGGGGGCGGCGGTTTCAAAGCTCAGACAACACACGCGGAGAAAAGCAGAATCATTTGGGAAACATTAAAAGTGTAAAAGATGACAAAACAGACAAAATCCTTACTTGAGAAAAAGTTTTTTTTTTTTTTTTTTTTTTAAATAATGTTCTTCTTTTAAACTTGCAAAAAGATCAGTTATGCGTTGGCACTGAACACGGACTTTTTAAAGATGCCATATAGAAAAAGATAGTAGAAATTGTATCTTTAAAAATGTCACATTTGCACACAGAAAAATTCATGCATTTTGTCTATTATAGGTAATAAAACTTATGTAAGTTATATTATAGGTAAGTTACATTATAGGTAACAAAACTTATGTAAGTTATATTTTAGGTAAGTTACATTATAGGTACTAAAACGTATCTCTCCCTGACCACTTGAGGGCACCACAGACTGTGGATGCTTTTAAAAAAAGGCTTAAAAACCCTTCTTTTTTTTTTTTTTAAACTTTTTTTTTTAGATATATGCATACTAGTTTTAGCTATTTGGCTGTTTTAGTTTGTATTTTTTATTATCTTTTTATTTATGTATTTAAAAAACAAATTTAATACACTGTAGCACTTTGAGGTTGTTTACTCAATGTAAAGTGTTTTTTACAAATAAAATATATTATTATAAGTTATAATATAGGTAAGTTACATTATAGGTAATAAAACTTATGTAAGTTATATTGTAAGTAAGTTACATTATAGGTAATAAAACTTGTGTAAGTTATGTTATAGGTAAGTTACATTATATGTAATAAAACTGATGTAAGTTATCTTATAGGTAAGTTACATTATAGGTAATAAAACTGATGTAAGTTATATTATAGGTAAGTTACATTATAGGTAATAAAACTAATGTAAGTTATATTATAGGTAAGTTACATTATAGGTAATAAAACTTATGTAAGTTATATTATAGGTAAGTTACATTATAGGTACTAAAACGTATCTCTCCCTGACCACTTGAGGGCACAACAGACTGTGGATGCTTTTTTTAAAAAAAAAAAAAAAAAAAAAAAAAAGGCTTAAAAACCCTTCTTTTAAAAAAAAAAAGTCTTTTTTTTTTTTTTAGATATATGCATACTAGTTTTAGCTATTTGGCTGTTTTATTTTTTATTTTTTATTATCTTTTTATTTATTTATTTAAAAAACAAATGTAATACACTGTAGCACTTTGAGGTTGTTTACTCAATGTAAAGTGCTTTTTACAAATAAAATCTATTATTATAAGTTATAATATAGGTAAGTTACATTATAGGTAATAAAACTTATGTAAGTTATATTGTAAGTAAGTTACATTATAGGTAATAAAACTTGTGTAAGTTATATTATAGGTAAGTTAAGTTACATTATAGGTAATAAACCTTATGTAAGTTATATTATAGGTAAGTTACATTATAGGTAATAAAACTTATGTAAGTTATATTATAGGTAAGTTACATTATAGGTAATAAAACTTATGTAAGTTATATTATAGGTAAGTTACATTATAGGTACTAAAACGTATCTCTCCCTGACCACTTGAGGGCACAACAGACTGTGGATGCTTTTAAAAAAAAAAAGGCTTAAAAACCCTTCTTTAAAAAAAAAAAAAGCCTTTTTTTTTTAGATATATGCATACTAGTTTTAGCTATTTGGCTGTTTTATTTTTTATTATCTTTTTATTTATTTATTTAAAAAACAAATTTAATACACTGTAGCACTTTGAGGTTGTTTACTCAATGTAAAGTGCTTTTTACAAATAAAATCTATTATTATAAGTTATAATATAGGTAAGTTACATTATAGGTAATAAAACTAATGTAAGTTATATTATAGGTAAGTTACATTATAGGTAATAAAACTTGTGTAAGTTACGTTATAGGTAATAAACCTTATGTAAGTTATATTATAGGTAAGTTACATTATAGGTAATAAAACTTATGTAAGTTATATTATAGGTAAGTTACATTATAGGTAATAAAACTTATGTAAGTTATATTATAGGTAAGTTACATTATAGGTACTAAAACGTATCTCTCCCTGACCACTTGAGGGCACAACAGACTGTGGATGCTTTTTTTTTTTTTTTTTAAAGGCTTAAAAACCCTTCTTTAAAAAAAAAAAAATGCCTTTTTTTTTTTTTGATATATGCATACTAGTTTTAGCTATTTGGCTGTTTTATTTTTTATTTTTTTTAATCTTTTTATTTATTTATTTAAAAAACAAATTTAATACACTGTAGCACTTTGAGGTTGTTTACTCAATGTAAAGTGTTTTTTACAAATAAAATCTATTATTATAATATATAATATAGGTAAGTTACATTATAGGTAATAAAACTTATGTAAGTTATATTGTAAGTAAGTTACATTATAGGTAATAAACCTTATGTAAGTTATATTATAGGTAAGTTACATTATAGGTAATAAAACTGATGTAAGTTATATTATAGGTAAGTTACATTATAGGTAATAATACTGATGTAAGTTATATTATAGGTAAGTTACATTATAGGTAATAAAACTTGTGTAAGTTATATTATAGGTAAGTTACATTATAGGTAATAAAACTTATGTAAGTTATATTATACGTAAGTTACATTATAGGTAATAAAACTTATGTAAGTTATATTATAGGTAAAGTTACATTATAGGTACTAAAACGTATCTCTCCCTGACCACTTGAGGGCACCACAGACTGTGGATGCTTTTTTTTTTTTTTTTAAAGGCTTAAAAACCCTTCTTTTTTAAAAAAAACTTTTTTTTTAGATATATGCATACTAGTTTTAGCTATTTGGCTGTTTTATTTTTTATTATCTTTTTATTTATTTATTTAAAAAACAAATTTAATACACTGTAGCACTTTGAGGTTGTTTACTCAATGTAAAGTGCTTTTTACAAATAAAATCTATTATTATAAGTTATAATATAGGTAAGTTACATTATAGGTAATAAAACTTATGTAAGTTATATTGTAAGTAAGTTACATTATAGGTAATAAAACTTGTGTAAGTTATATTATAGGTAAGTTACATTATAGGTAATAAAACTTGTGTAAGTTATATTATAGGTAAGTTACATTATACGTAATAAAACTTATGTAAGTTATATTATAGGTAAGTTACATTATAGGTAATAAAACTTATGTAAGTTATATTATAGGTAAAGTTACATTATAGGTACTAAAGCGTATCTCTCCCTGACCACTTGAGGGCACCACAGACTGTGGATGCTTTAAAAAAAAAAAAAAAAAAGGCTTAAAAACCCTTCTTTTTAAAAAAGCCTCTTTTTTTTTAGATATATGCATACTAGTTTTAGCTATTTGGCTGTTTTATTTTTTATTTTTTTATTATCTTTTTATTTATTTCTTTAAAAAACAAATTTAATACACTGTAGCACTTTGAGGTTGTTTACTCAATGTAAAGTGCTTTTTACAAATAAAATCTATTATTATAAGTTATAATATAGGTAAGTTACATTATAGGTAATAAAACTTATGTAAGTTATATTGTAAGTAAGTTACATTATAGGTAATAAAACTTGTGTAAGTTATATTATAGGTAAGTTACATTATAGGTAATAAAACTTGTGTAAGTTATATTATAGGTAAGTTACATTATACGTAATAAAACTTATGTAAGTTATATTATAGGTAAGTTACATTATAGGTAATAAAACTTATGTAAGTTATATTATAGGTAAAGTTACATTATAGGTACTAAAGCGTATCTCTCCCTGACCACTTGAGGGCACCACAGACTGTGGATGCTTTAAAAAAAAAAAAAAAAGGCTTAAAAACCCTTCTTTTTAAAAAAGCCTCTTTTTTTTTAGATATATGCATACTAGTTTTAGCTATTTGGCTGTTTTATGTTTTATTTTTTTATTATCTTTTTATTTATTTCTTTAAAAAACAAATTTAATACACTGTAGCACTTTGAGGTTGTTTACTCAATGTAAAGTGCTTTTTACAAATAAAATCTATTATTATAAGTTATATTATAGGTAAGTTACATTATAGCTAATAAACCTTATGTAAGTTATATTATAGGTAAGTTACATTATAGGTAATAAACCTTATGTAAGTTATATTATAGGTAAGTTACATTATATGTAATAAAACTGATGTAAGTTATATTATAGGTAAGTTACATTATAGGTAACAAAACTTATGTAAGTTACATCATAGGTAACAAAACCTATCTCTCCCTGACCACTTGAGGGCACCACAGACTGTGGATGATTTAAAAAAAAAAAAAAAAAAAAAGGCTTAAAAACCCTTCTTTTTAAAAAAGCCTTTTTTTTTTTTAGATATATGCATACTAGTTTTAGCTATTTGGCTGTTCTAGTTTTTATTGTTTATTATCTTTTTATTTATTTATTTAAAAAAACAAATTTAATACACTGTAGCACTTTGAGGTTGTTTACTCAATGTAAAGTGCTTTTTACAAATAAAATATATTATTATAAGTTAGAATATAGGTAAGTTACATTATAGGTAATAAACCTTATGTAAGTTATATTATAGGTAAGTTACATTATAGGTAATAAAACTGATGTAAGTTATATTATAGGTAAGTTACATTATAGGTAATAAAACTTATGTAAGTTATATTATAGGTATGTTACATTATAGGTAATAAAACTTATGTAAGTTATATTATAGGTAAGTTACATTATAGGTACTAAAACGTATCTCTCCCTGACCACTTGAGGGCACCACAGACTGTGGATGCTTTTTTTAAAAAGGCTTAAAAACCCTTCTTTAAAAAAAAATTTTTTAAAAAGGCTTCTTTTTTTTTTAGATATATGCATACTAGTTTTAGCTATTTGGCTGTTTTATTTTTTATTTTTTATTATCTTTTTATTTATTTATTTAAAAATCAAATTTAATACACTGTAGCACTTTGAGGTTGTTTACTCAATGTAAAGTGCTTTTTACAAATAAAATCTATTATTATAAGTTATAATATAGGTAAGTTACATTATAGGTAATAAAACTTATGTAAGTTATATTGTAAGTAAGTTACATTATAGGTAATAAAACTTGTGTAAGTTACATTATAGGTAATAAACCTTATGTAAGTTATATTATAGGTAAGTTACATTATAGGTAATACAACTGATGTAAGTTATATTATAGGTAAGTTACATTATAGGTAATAAAACTTATGCAAGTTATATTATAGGTAAAGTTACATTATAGGTGCTAAAACATATCTCTCCCTGACCACTTGAGGGCACCACAGACTGTGGATGCTTTTAAAAAAAGGCTTAAAAACCCTTCTTTTTAAAAAAAAGCCTCTTTTTTTTTTAGATATATGCATACTAGTTTTAGCTATTTGGCTGTTCTAGTTTTTAGTTTTTATTATCTTTTTATTTATTTATTTAAAAAACAAATTTAATACACTGTAGCACTTTGAGGTTGTTTACTCAATGTATCGTGCTTTTTACAAATAAAATCTATTATTATAAGTTATAATAAAGGTAAGTTACATTATAGGTAATAAAACTTATGTAAGTTATATTGTAAGTAAGTTACATTATAGGTAATAAAACTTGTGTAAGTTATATTATAGGTAAGTTACATTATAGGTAATAAACCTTATGTAAGTTATATTATAGGTAAGTTACATTATAGGTAATAAAACTGATGTAAGTTATATTATAGGTAAGTTACATCATAGGTAACAAAACTTATGTAAGTTATATTATAGGTAAGTTACATTATAGGTACTAAAACGTATCTCTCCCTGACCACTTGAGGGCACCACAGACTGTGGATGCTTTTTAAAAAAGGCTTAAAAACCCTTGTTTTTAAAAAAGGCTTTTTTTTTTTAGATATATGCATACTAGTTTTAGCTATTTGGCTGTTCTATTCTTTTTTTCTTTTTTTTTAATCGTTTTATTTATTTATTTAAAAAAAAATGTAATACACTGTAGCACTTTGAGGTTGTTTACAATTATACCATTTTAATAAAATGGCACCAATATTATCACAATTATAATAAAATGGCACCATTATTATCACAATTATAATAAAATGGCGCCATTATTATTACAATTTTAATAAAATGGCACCGATATTATTAAAATTATAATAAAATGGCACCGATGTTATTTCAATTATAATAAAATGGCACCAATATTATTAAAATCTTAATAAAATGGCACCGATATTATTAAAATTATAATAAAATGGCACCGATGTTATTACAATTATAATAAAATTGCACCAATATTGTTTCAATTATAATAAAATGGCACCATTATTATTACAATTATAATAAATTGGCACCATTATTATTACAATTATAATAAAATGGCGCCATTATTATTACAATTTTAATAAAATGGCACCAATATTGTTACAAATATAATAAAATGGCACCAATATTGTTACAAATATAATAAAATGGCACCAATATTATTACAATTATAATAAAATGGCACCAATATTATTACAATTATAATAAAATGGGCCCGATATTATTACAATTATAATAAAATGGCACCAATATTATTACAATTATAATAAAATGGCACCAATATTATTACAATTATTATAAAATGGCACCAATATTATTACAACTATAATAAAATGGCACCAATATTATTACAATTATAATAAAATGGCACCATTATTATTACAATTATAATAAAATGGCGCCATTATTATTACAATTTTAATAAAATGGCATCAATACTGTTACAAATATAATAAAATGGCACCAATATTGTTACAAATATAATAAAATGGCATCAATATTATTACAATTATAATAAAATGGCACCAATATTATTACAATTATAATAAAATGGCACCAATATTATTACAATTATTATAAAATGGCACCAATATTATTACAACTATAATAAAATGGCACCAATATTATTACAATTATAATAAAATGGCACCATTATTATTACAATTATAATAAATTGGCACCATTATTATTACAATTATAATAAAATGGCGCCATTATTATTACAATTTTAATAAAATGGCATCAATATTGTTACAAATATAATAAAATGGGACCAATCTTATTACAATTATAATAAAATGGCACCAATATTATTACAACTATAATAAAATGGCACCAATATTATTACAATTATAATAAAATGGCACCAATATTATTACAGTTACAATAAAATGGCACCATTATTATTACAATTATAATAAATTGGCACCATTATTATTACAATTATAATAAAATGGCGCCATTATTATTACAATTTTAATAAAATGGCATCAATATTATTACAACTATAATAAAATGGCACCAATATTATTACAATTATAATAAAATGGCACCAATATTGTTACAAATATAATAAAATGGCACCAATATTATTACAATTATAATAAAATGGCACCAATATTATTACAATTATAATAAAATGGCACCAATATTACTACAATTTTAGTAAAATGGCACCGATATTATTAAAATTATAATAAAATGGCACCGATGTTATTACAATTATAATAAAATGGCACCAATATTATTACAATTATAATAAAATGGCACCAATATTGTTACAATTATAATAAAATGGCACCATTATTATTACAATTATAATAAATTGGCACCATTATTATTACAATTATAATAAAATGGCGCCATTATTATTACAATTTTAATAAAATGGCATCAATATTGTTACAAATATAATAAAATGGCACCAATATTGTTACAAATATAATAAAATGGCACCAATATTATTACAATTATAATAAAATGGCACCAATATTATTACAATTATAAAAAAATGGCACCAATATTATTACAATTATAATGTGTTGGCCCTGCGATGAGGTGGCGACTTGTCCAGGGTGTACACCGCCTTCCGCCCGATTGTAGCTGGGATAGGCTCCAGCGCCCCCCGCGACCCCAAAGGGAATAAGCGGTAGAAAATGGATGGATGGATGGATAATAAAATGGCACCAATATTATTACAATTATAATAAAATGGCATCATTATTATTACAATTATAATAAATTGGCACCATTATTATTACAATTATAATAAAATGGCGCCATAATTATTACAATTTTAATAAAATGGCATCAATATTGTTACAAATATAATAAAATGGCACTAATATTATTACAATTACAATAAAATGGCACCAATATTGTTACAATTCTAATAAAATGGCACCAATATTATTACAATTATAATAAAACGGCACAATATTATTACAATTATAATAAAACGGCACCGATATTATTGCAATTATAATAAAATGGCACCGATATTATTACAATTATAATAAAATGGCACCAATATTATTACATATATAATAAAATGGCACCATTATTATTACAATTATAATAAAATGGCACCATTATTATTACAATTATATTAAAATAGCGCCATTATTTTTACAATTTTAGTAAAATGGCACCAATATTGTTACAAATATAATAAAATGGCACCAATATTGTTACAAATATAATAAAATGGCAAAAATATATTACAATTATAATAAAATGGCACCAATATTATTACAATTATAATAAAATGGCACCAATATTGTTACAATTCTAATAAAATGGCACCAATATTATTACAATTATAATAAAACGGCACAATATTATTACAATTATAATAAAACGGCACCGATATTATTGCAATTATAATAAAATGGCACCGATATTATTACAATTATAATAAAATGGCACCAATATTATTACAATTATAACAAAATGGCACCATTATTATTACAATTATAATAAAATGGCACCAATATTATTACAATTATAATAAAATGGCACCATTATTATTACAATTATAATAAAATGGCACCATTATTATTACAATTATATTAAAATAGCGCTATTATTTTTACAATTTTAATAAAATAGCACCGATATTATTACAATTATAATAAAATGGCACCAATATTATTACAATTATGATAAAATGGCACCAATATTATTACAATTACAATAAAATGGCACCAATATTGTTACAATTCTAATAAAATGGTACCAATATTATTACAATTATAATAAAACGGCACAATATTATTACAATTATAATAAAACGGCACCGATATTATTGCAATTATAATAAAATGGCACCGATATTATTACAATTATAATAAAATGGCACCAATATTATTACAATTGTAATAAAATGGCACCATTATTATTACAATTATAATAAAATGGCACCATTATTATTACAATTATATTAAAATAGCGCCATTATTTTTACAATTTTAATAAAATGGCACCGATATTATTACAATTATAATAAAATGGCACCAATATTATTACAATTATGATAAAATGGCACCAATATTATTACAATTATAATAAAATGGCACCAATATTATTACAATTATAATAAAATGGCACCATTATTATTACAATTATAATAAAATGGCACCATTATTATTACAATTATATTAAAATAGCGCTATTATTTTTACAATTTTAATAAAATGGCACCGATATTATTACAATTTTAATAAAATGGCACCAATATTATTACCATTATGATAAAATGGCACCAATATTATTACAATTACAATAAAATGGCACCAATATTGTTACAATTCTAATAAAATGGTACCAATATTATTACAATTATAATAAAACGGCACAATATTATTACAATTATAATAAAACTGCAACGATATTATTGCAATTATAATAAAATGGCACCAATATTATTACAATTATAATAAATTGGCACCAATATTATTACAATTATAATAAATTGGCACCAATATTATTACAATTATAATAAAATGGCACCATTATTATTACAATTATAATAAAATGGCACCATTATTATTACAATTATATTAAAATAGCGCCATTATTTTTACAATTTTAATAAAATGGCACCGATATTATTACAATTATAATAAATTGGCACCATTATTATTACAATTATAATAAAATGGCACCAATATTATTACAATTATAATAAAATGGCACCAATATTATTACAATTATTATAAAATGGCACCAATATTATTACAACTATAATAAAATGGCACCAATATTATTACAATTATAATAAAATGGCACCATTATTATTACAATTATAATAAAATGGCGCCATTATTATTACAATTTTAATAAAATGGCATCAATACTGTTACAAATATAATAAAATGGCACCAATATTGTTACAATTATAATAAAATGGCACCATTATTATTACAATTATAATAAAATGGCGCCATTATTATTACAATTTTAATAAAATGGCATCAATACTGTTACAAATATAATAAAATGGCACCAATATTGTTACAAATATAATAAAATGGCAACAATATTATTACAATTATAATAAAATGGCACCAATATTATTACAATTATAATAAAATGGCACCAATATTATTACAATTATTATAAAATGGCACCAATATTATTACAACTATAATAAAATGGCACCAATATTATTACAATTATAATAAAATGGCACCATTATTATTACAATTATAACAAATTGGCACCATTATTATTACAATTATAATAAAATGGCGCCATTATTATTACAATTTTAATAAAATGGCATCAATATTGTTACAAATATAATAAAATGGGACCAATCTTATTACAATTATAATAAAATGGCACCAATATTATTACAACTATAATAAAATGGCACCAATATTATTACAATTATAATAAAATGGCACCAATATTATTACAATTACAATAAAATGGCACCATTATTATTACAATTATAATAAATTGGCACCATTATTATTACAATTATAATAAAATGGCGCCATTATTATTACAATTTTAATAAAATGGCATCAATATTATTACAACTATAATAAAATGGCACCAATATTATTACAATTATAATAAAATGGCACCAATATTGTTACAAATATAATAAAATGGCACCAATATTATTACAATTATAATAAAATGGCACCAATATTATTACAATTATAATAAAATGGCACCAATATTACTACAATTTTAGTAAAATGGCACCAATATATTACAATTATAATAAAATGGCACCAATATTATTACAATTATAATAAAATGGCACCAATATTATTACAATTAAAATAAAATGGCACCAATATTATTACAATTATAATAAAATGGCACCAATATTGTTACAATTCTAATAAAATGGCACCAATAGTGTTACAATTACAATAAAATGGCAGCAATATTGTTGCAATTCTAATAAAATGGCAGCAAAGGAGGACTTGCCCAGGGTGTAAAAGTATTTAGGACCGCCCCTGCCCTGCCTTGTGTCCTCTGTCAAAGTGACACATGTTGTTGTGTCACCTGGTCAAATAGAATGTTCCATCAAGGCCAGAATGTGTGTAGAATCTAATATTATGCTCATGTGGTCACATGATCCTTGTTTGAATCTTCTTCCCCCCCCCCGCACACACCCAGGAGTGCGCCATGTGGGCTGTAAGTAACACACACACACACACACGATATGGCGACACACCTTACCTTACGACCCTGCGCACACCTCCGACCTTTGACCTGACCCCTGTGGCTCCCTGTGTGTGTTTGTCAACAACAATTAATACACCATGGGTTTGTTTGTGCGGTTTTACCTGCGTGTGTGCGTGTGTGTGTGTGTGTGTGTGTGTGTGTGTGTGTGTGTGTGTGTGTGTGTGTGTGTGTGTGTGTGTGTGTGTGTGTGTGTGCTTCTCTTGGTTCCAGTGCTGCTCCATCACTGACACTTCCCGTGTGTGGAGACGTCCTCCTCAAGCCTGCTTTGTATTCTGTTTCATTGCCTTGGTGCCTCCTTCCTTGTCTCCTCCTGGTTAGGCCACACCCCTTCTACCAAGCTCCTCCCACATCTCCTCCCTCTCTCTCTCTCTCTCGCTGACGTCTCTCTCACAAGTCGGTCTCAAAGAGCAGCGTGACTTTTCCTGAAGAGCAGGTTGCACGTGTGTAAACATCTGTGGCTGTAGGCAACCTCTTAGTTTGTCAGAATGTCAAAATCTCCCCAAAAACTTGTCCCAAACATTTGTGATGCATATTTTTTTCTCTGTCATAGTTTGTTATTATTAGGGTTATTATGATGAACATGTTAATTAGGCGCTAATAACATAAAAACCATACCATGCTAATAACATAAAATCGATAGTAGACCAAAAAAATTGTGGCACAAACGAATGGGACAAGTTTGGGTTGATTTGGACTTGTTTGGGGGCTAGTTATGAATAATAACATGTTAATTGCACATTAATAACACAAAAACTATAATAGTTGGACATAATAATGTCAGCACAAAAGTAGCACAAACGAATGAGACAAGTTTGGGTAGATTTTGACTTTTTTGGGGGCTAGTTATGAATAATAACACGTTAATTACATGTTAATAACATAAAAACTATAATAGTTGGACAATAATTTCAGCACAAAAGTAGCACAAACGAATGAGACAAGTTTGGGTAGATTTTGACTTGTTTGGGGGCTAGTTATGAATAATAACACATTCATTACACGTTAATAACATAAAAACTATAATAGTTGGACAATAATTTCAGCACAAAAGTAGCACAAACGAAGGGGACAAGTTTGGGTAAATTTTGACTTGTTTGGGGGTTAGTTATGAATAATAACACGTTAATTACCACGTTAATAACATAAAAACTATAATAGTTGGACAAAATAATATCAGTACAAAAGTAGCACAAACGAATGAGACAAGTTTGGGTTGATTTTGACATAGTTGGGGGTTAGTCATGGATAATAACACGTTAATTACGCAGTAATAAAATAAAAACTATAATAGTTGGACAAAATAATATCAGCACAAAAGTAGCACAAACGAATGAGACAGGTTTGGATGGATTTTGACTTGTTTGGGGGTTAGTCATGAATAATAACACGTTAATAACACGTTAATAACACAAAAACTATAATAGTTGGACTTAATAATGTCAGCACAAAAGTAGCGCAAACGAATGAGACAAGTTTGGGTTGATTTTGACATAGTTGGGGGTTAGTCATGGATAATAACACGTTAATTACGCAGTAATAAAATAAAAACTGTAATAGTTGGACATAATAATGTCAGCACAAAAGTAGCACAAACGAATGAGACAAGTTTTGGTTTATCTTGACATAGTTGGGGGTTAGTCATGAATAATAACACGTTAATTACACGTCAATAACACAAAAACTATAATAGTTGGACATAATAATATCAGCACAAAAGTAGCACAAACGAATGAGACAAGTTTGGGTTGATTTTGACATAGTTGGGGGTTAGTCATGGATAATAACACATTAATTACGCAGTAATAAAATAAAAACTGTAATAGTTGGACATAATAATGTCAGCACAAAAGTAGCACAAACGAATGAGACAAGTTTGGGTTGATTTTGACATAGTTGGGGGTTAGTCATGAATAATAACACGTTAATTACACGTTAATAACGTAAAAACTATAATAGTTGGACAAAATAATATCAGCACAAATGTAGCACAAACGAATGGGACAAGTTTGGGTTGATTTGGACTTGTTTGGGGGGGCTAGTTATGAATAATAACACGTTAATAACACAAAAACTATAAAAGTTGGACAAAATAATATCAGCACAAAAGTAGCACAAACGAATGAGACAATTTTGGATAGATTTGGACTTGTTTGGGGGCTAGTTATGAATAATAACACGTTAATTACACGTTAATAACATAAAAACTATAATAGTTGGACAATAATTTCCGCACAAAAGTAGCACAAACGAAGGGGACAAGTTTGGGTTTATTTTGACTTGTTTGGGGGTTGGTCATGAATAATAACACGTTAATTACACGTTAATAACACAAAAACTATAATAGTTGGACATAATAATGTCAGCACAAAAGTAGCACAAACGAATGAGACAAGTTTGGGTTGATTTTGACATAGTTGGGGGTTAGTCATGGATAATAACACGTTAATTACGCAGTAATAAAATAAAAACTGTAATAGTTGGACATAATAATGTCAGCACAAAAGTAGCACAAACGAATGAGACAAGTTTGGGTTGATTTTGACATAGTTGGGGGTTAGTCATGAATAATAACACGTTAATTACACGTTAATAACATAAAAACTATAATAGTTGGACAAAATAATATCAGCACAAATGTAGCACAAACGAATGAGACAAGTTTGGATAGGTTTTAACTTGTTTGGGGGTTAGTCATGAATAATAACACGTTAATTACACGTTAATAACATAAAAACTATAATAGTTGGACAATAATTTCAGCACAAAAGTAGCACAAACGAAGGGGACAAGTTTGGGTAAATTTTGACTTGTTTGGGGGCTAGTTATGAATAATAACATGTTAATTACACATTAATAACATAAAAACTATAATAGTTGGACAAAATAATATCAGCACAAAAGTAGCACAAACGAATGAGACAAGTTTGGGTAGATTTTGACTTGTTTGGGGGCTAGTTATGAATAATAACACGTTAATTACATGTTAATAACATAAAAACTATAATAGTTGGACAATAATTTCCGCACAAAAGTAGCACAAACGAAGGGGACAAGTTTGGATGGATTTGGACTTGTTTGGGGGTTAGTTATGAATAATAACACGTTAATAACACAAAAACTATAATAGTTGGACAAAATAATATCAGCACAAAAGTAGCACAAACGAATGAGACAAGTTTGGATGGATTTGGACTTGTTTGGGGGTTAGTCATGAATAATAACACGTTAATTGCACATTAATAACACAAAAACTAAAATAGTTGGACAAAATAATATCAGCACAAAAGTAGCACAAACGAATGAGACAAGATTGGATAGATTTGGACTTGTTTGGGGGCTAGTTATGAATAATAACATGTTAATTACGTGTTAATAACATAAAAACTATAATAGTTGGACAATAATTTCAGCACAAAAGTAGCACAAACAAAGAGGACAAGTTTGGGTAGATTTGGACTTGTTTGGGGGTTAGTCATGAATAATAACACGTTAATTACACGTTAATAACATAAAAACTATAATAGTTGGACAAAATAATATCAGCACAAATGTAGCACAAACGAATGAGACAAGTTTGGATGGATTTGGACTTGTTTGGGGGCTAATCATAAATAATAACACATTAATTAAACGTTAATAAAATTAAAAACTATAATAGTTGGACAATAATTTCAGCACAAAAGTAGCACAAACGAAGGGGACAAGTTTGGGTGGATTTTGGCTTGTTCGGGGGCTAGTCATGAATAATAACACGTTAATTACACGTTATTAACTTAAAAAGTATAATAGTCGGACAAAATAATTTTAGCACAAATGTAGCACAAACGAATGAGACAAGTTTGGATGGATTTTGACTTGTTTGGGGGTTAGTCATGAATAATAACACGTTAATAACACGTTAATAACACAAAAACTATAATAGTTGGACATAATAATGTCAGCACAAAAGTAGCACAAACGAATGAGACAAGTTTGGGTTGATTTTGACATAGTTGGGGGTTAGTCATGGATAATAACACGTTAATTACGCAGTAATAAAATAAAAACTATAATAGTTGGACATAATAATGTCAGCACAAAAGTAGCACAAACGAATGAGACAAGTTTGGGTTGATTTTGACATAGTTGGGGGTTAGTCATGAATAATAACACGTTATTACACGTTAATAACATAAAAACTATAATAGTTGGACAAAATAATATCAGCACAAATGTAGCACAAACGAATGAGACAAGTTTGGATAGGTTTTAACTTGTTTGGGGGTTAGTCATGAATAATAACACGTTAATTACACGTTAATAACACAAAAACTATAATAGTTGGACATAATAATGTCAGCACAAAAGTAGCACAAACGAATGAGACAAGTTTGGGTTGATTTTGACATAGTTGGGGGTTAGTCATGAATAATAACACGTTAATTACGCAGTAATAAAATAAAAACTATAATAGTTGGACATAATAATGTCAGCACAAAAGTAGCACAAACGAATGAGACAAGTTTTGGTTTATCTTGACATAGTTGGGGGTTAGTCATGAATAATAACACGTTAATTACACGTCAATAACACAAAAACTATAATAGTTGGACATAATAATATCAGCACAAAAGTAGCACAAACGAATGAGACAAGTTTGGGTTGATTTTGACATAGTTGGGGGTTAGTCATGGATAATAACACATTAATTATGCAGTAATAAAATAAAAACTGTAATAGTTGGACATAATAATGTCAGCACAAAAGTAGCACAAACGAATGAGACAAGTTTGGGTTGATTTTGACATAGTTGGGGGTTAGTCATGAATAATAACACGTTAATTACACGTTAATAACGTAAAAACTATAATAGTTGGACAAAATAATATCAGCACAAATGTAGCACAAACGAATGGGACAAGTTTGGGTTGATTTGGACTTGTTTGGGGGGGCTAGTTATGAATAATAACACGTTAATAACACAAAAACTATAAAAGTTGGACAAAATAATATCAGCACAAAAGTAGCACAAACGAATGAGACAAGTTTGGATGGATTTTGACTTGTTTGGGGGTTAGTCATGAATAATAACACGTTAATAACACGTTAATAACACAAAAACTATAATAGTTGGACATAATAATGTCAGCACAAAAGTAGCACAAACGAATGAGACAAGTTTGGGTTGATTTTGACATAGTTGGGGGTTAGTCATGGATAATAACACGTTAATTACGCAGTAATAAAATAAAAACTATAATAGTTGGACATAATAATGTCAGCACAAAAGTAGCACAAACGAATGAGACAAGTTTGGGTTGATTTTGACATAGTTGGGGGTTAGTCATGAATAATAACACGTTATTACACGTTAATAACATAAAAACTATAATAGTTGGACAAAATAATATCAGCACAAATGTAGCACAAACGAATGAGACAAGTTTGGATAGGTTTTAACTTGTTTGGGGGTTAGTCATGAATAATAACACGTTAATTACACGTTAATAACACAAAAACTATAATAGTTGGACATAATAATGTCAGCACAAAAGTAGCACAAACGAATGAGACAAGTTTGGGTTGATTTTGACATAGTTGGGGGTTAGTCATGAATAATAACACGTTAATTACGCAGTAATAAAATAAAAACTATAATAGTTGGACATAATAATGTCAGCACAAAAGTAGCACAAACGAATGAGACAAGTTTTGGTTTATCTTGACATAGTTGGGGGTTAGTCATGAATAATAACACGTTAATTACACGTCAATAACACAAAAACTATAATAGTTGGACATAATAATATCAGCACAAAAGTAGCACAAACGAATGAGACAAGTTTGGGTTGATTTTGACATAGTTGGGGGTTAGTCATGGATAATAACACATTAATTATGCAGTAATAAAATAAAAACTGTAATAGTTGGACATAATAATGTCAGCACAAAAGTAGCACAAACGAATGAGACAAGTTTGGGTTGATTTTGACATAGTTGGGGGTTAGTCATGAATAATAACACGTTAATTACACGTTAATAACGTAAAAACTATAATAGTTGGACAAAATAATATCAGCACAAATGTAGCACAAACGAATGGGACAAGTTTGGGTTGATTTGGACTTGTTTGGGGGGGCTAGTTATGAATAATAACACGTTAATAACACAAAAACTATAAAAGTTGGACAAAATAATATCAGCACAAAAGTAGCACAAACGAATGAGACAATTTTGGATAGATTTGGACTTGTTTGGGGGCTAGTTATGAATAATAACACGTTAATTACACGTTAATAACATAAAAACTATAATAGTTGGACAATAATTTCCGCACAAAAGTAGCACAAACGAAGGGGACAAGTTTGGGTTTATTTTGACTTGTTTGGGGGTTGGTCATGAATAATAACACGTTAATTACACGTTAATAACACAAAAACTATAATAGTTGGACATAATAATGTCAGCACAAAAGTAGCACAAACGAATGAGACAAGTTTGGGTTTATTTTGACATAGTTGGGGGTTAGTCATGGATAATAACACGTTAATTACGCAGTAATAAAATAAAAACTGTAATAGTTGGACATAATAATGTCAGCACAAAAGTAGCACAAACGAATGAGACAAGTTTGGGTTGATTTTGACATAGTTGGGGGTTAGTCATGAATAATAACACGTTAATAACATAAAAACTATAATAGTTGGACATAATAATGTCAGCACAAAAGTAGCACAAACGAATGGGACAAGTTTGGGTTGATTTGGACTTGTTTGGGGGGGGCTAGTTATGAATAATAACACGTTAATAACACAAAAACTATAAAAGTTGGACAAAATAATATCAGCACAAATGTAGCACAAACGAATGAGACAATTTTGGATAGATTTGGACTTGTTTGGGGGTTAGTCATGAATAATAACACGTTAATAACACAAAAACTATAAAAGTTGGACAAAATAATATCAGCACAAAAGTAGCACAAACCAATGAGACAATTTTGGATAGATTTGGACTTGTTTGGGGGACTAGTTATGAATAATAACACGTTAATTACACGTTAATAACATAAAAACTATAATAGTTGGACAATCATTTCCGCACAAAAGTAGCACAAACGAAGGGGACAAGTTTGGGTAGATTTGGACTTGTTGGGGGCTAGTTATGAATAATAACACGTTAATTACACGTTATTAACTTAAAAAGTATAATAGTTGGACAAAATAATTTTAGCACAAATGTAGCACAAACGAATGAAACAAGTTTGGGTTGATTTTGACTTCTTTGGGGGCTAGTTATGAATAATAACACGTTAATAACACGTTAATAACATAAAAACTATAATAGTTGGACATAATAATGTCAGCACAAAAGTAGCACAAACGAATGAGACAAGTTTTGGTTTATCTTGACATAGTTGGGGGTTAGTCATGAATAATAACACGTTAATTACACGTTAATAACACAAAAAGTATAATAGTTGGACATAATAATGTCAGCACAAAAGTAGCACAAACGAATGAGACAAGTTTGGGTTTATTTTGACATAGTTGGGAGTTAGTCATGGATAATAACACGTTAATTACACGTTAATAACATAAAAACTATAATAGTTGGACATAATAATGTCAGCACAAAAGTAGCACAAACGAATGAGACAAGTTTGGGTTTATTTTGACATAGTTGGGAGTTAGTCATGGATAATAACACGTTAATTACACGTTAATAACATAAAAACTATAATAGTTGGACATAATAATGTCAGCACAAAAGTAGCACAAACGAATGAGACAAGTTTGGGTTTATTTTGACATAGTTGGGGGTTAGTCATGAATAATAACACGTTAATTACGCAGTAATAAAATAAAAACTATAATAGTTGGACATAATAATGTCAGCACAAAAGTAGCACAAACGAATGAGACAAGTTTGGGTTTATTTTGACATAGTTGGGGGTTAGTCATGGATAATAACACGTTAATTACGCAGTAATAAAATAAAAACTGTAATAGTTGGACATAATAATGTCAGCACAAAAGTAGCACAAACGAATGAGACAAGTTTGGGTTGATTTTGACATAGTTGGGGGTTAGTCATGAATAATAACACGTTAATTACACGTTAATAACACAAAAACTATAATAGTTGGACATAATAATGTCAGCACAAAAGTAGCACAAACGAATGAGACAAGTTTGGGTTGATTTTGACACAGTTGGGGGTTAGTCATGAATAATAACACGTTAATTACACGTTAATAACACAAAAACTATAATAGTTGGACATAATAATGTCAGCACAAAAGTAGCACAAACGAATGAGACAAGTTTGGGTTGATTTTGACATAGTTGGGGGTTAGTCATGGATAATAACACGTTAATTACGCAGTAATAAAATAAAAACTATAATAGTTGGACATAATAATGTCAGCACAAAAGTAGCACAAACGAATGAGACAAGTTTGGTTTTATTTTGACATAGTTGGGGGTTAGTCATGGATAATAACACGTTAATTACGCAGTAATAAAATAAAAACTGTAATAGTTGGACATAATAATGTCAGCACAAAAGTAGCACAAACGAATGAGACAAGTTTGGGTTTATTTTGACATAGTTGGGGGTTAGTCATGAATAATAACACGTTAATTACGCAGTAATAAAATAAAAACTATAATAGTTGGACATAATAATGTCAGCACAAAAGTAGCACAAACGAATGAGACAAGTTTGGGTTTATTTTGACATAGTTGGGGGTTAGTCATGGATAATAACACGTTAATTACGCAGTAATAAAATAAAAACTATAATAGTTGGACATAATAATGTCAGCACAAAAGTAGCACAAACGAATGAGACAAGTTTTGGTTTATCTTGACATAGTTGGGGGTTAGTCATGAATAATAACACGTTAATTACACGTTAATAACACAAAAACTATAATAGTTGGACATAATAATGTCAGCACAAAAGTAGCACAAACGAATGAGACAAGTTTGGTTTTATTTTGACATAGTTGGGGGTTAGTCATGGATAATAACACGTTAATTACGCAGTAATAAAATAAAAACTGTAATAGTTGGACATAATAATGTCAGCACAAAAGTAGCACAAACGAATGAGACAAGTTTGGGTTTATTTTGACATAGTTGGGGGTTAGTCATGAATAATAACACGTTAATTACGCAGTAATAAAATAAAAACTATAATAGTTGGACATAATAATGTCAGCACAAAAGTAGCACAAACGAATGAGACAAGTTTGGGTTTATTTTGACATAGTTGGGGGTTAGTCATGGATAATAACACGTTAATTACGCAGTAATAAAATAAAAACTATAATAGTTGGACATAATAATGTCAGCACAAAAGTAGCACAAACGAATGAGACAAGTTTTGGTTTATCTTGACATAGTTGGGGGTTAGTCATGAATAATAACACGTTAATTACACGTTAATAACATAAAAACTATAATAGTTGGACATAATAATGTCAGCACAAAAGTAGCACAAACGAATGAGACAAGTTTGGGTTTATTTTGACATAGTTGGGGGTTAGTCATGAATAATAACACGTTAATTACGCAGTAATAAAATAAAAACTATAATAGTTGGACATAATAATGTCAGCACAAAAGTAGCACAAACGAATGAGACAAGTTTGGGTTTATTTTGACATAGTTGGGGGTTAGTCATGGATAATAACACGTTAATTACGCAGTAATAAAATAAAAACTGTAATAGTTGGACATAATAATGTCAGCACAAAAGTAGCACAAACGAATGAGACAAGTTTGGGTTGATTTTGACATAGTTGGGGGTTAGTCATGAATAATAACACGTTAATTACACGTTAATAACACAAAAACTATAATAGTTGGACATAATAATGTCAGCACAAAAGTAGCACAAACGAATGAGACAAGTTTGGGTTGATTTTGACACAGTTGGGGGTTAGTCATGAATAATAACACGTTAATTACACGTTAATAACACAAAAACTATAATAGTTGGACATAATAATGTCAGCACAAAAGTAGCACAAACGAATGAGACAAGTTTGGGTTGATTTTGACATAGTTGGGGGTTAGTCATGGATAATAACACGTTAATTACGCAGTAATAAAATAAAAACTATAATAGTTGGACATAATAATGTCAGCACAAAAGTAGCACAAACGAATGAGACAAGTTTGGTTTTATTTTGACATAGTTGGGGGTTAGTCATGGATAATAACACGTTAATTACGCAGTAATAAAATAAAAACTGTAATAGTTGGACATAATAATGTCAGCACAAAAGTAGCACAAACGAATGAGACAAGTTTGGGTTGATTTTGACATAGTTGGGGGTTAGTCATGAATAATAACACGTTAATTACGCAGTAATAAAATAAAAACTATAATAGTTGGACATAATAATGTCAGCACAAAAGTAGCACAAACGAATGAGACAAGTTTGGGTTTATTTTGACATAGTTGGGGGTTAGTCATGGATAATAACACGTTAATTACGCAGTAATAAAATAAAAACTATAATAGTTGGACATAATAATGTCAGCACAAAAGTAGCACAAACGAATGAGACAAGTTTTGGTTTATCTTGACATAGTTGGGGGTTAGTCATGAATAATAACACGTTAATTACACGTTAATAACACAAAAACTATAATAGTTGGACATAATAATGTCAGCACAAAAGTAGCACAAACGAATGAGACAAGTTTGGTTTTATTTTGACATAGTTGGGGGTTAGTCATGGATAATAACACGTTAATTACGCAGTAATAAAATAAAAACTGTAATAGTTGGACATAATAATGTCAGCACAAAAGTAGCACAAACGAATGAGACAAGTTTGGGTTTATTTTGACATAGTTGGGGGTTAGTCATGAATAATAACACGTTAATTACGCAGTAATAAAATAAAAACTATAATAGTTGGACATAATAATGTCAGCACAAAAGTAGCACAAACGAATGAGACAAGTTTGGGTTTATTTTGACATAGTTGGGGGTTAGTCATGGATAATAACACGTTAATTACGCAGTAATAAAATAAAAACTATAATAGTTGGACATAATAATGTCAGCACAAAAGTAGCACAAACGAATGAGACAAGTTTTGGTTTATCTTGACATAGTTGGGGGTTAGTCATGAATAATAACACGTTAATTACACGTTAATAACACAAAAAGTATAATAGTTGGACATAATAATGTCAGCACAAAAGTAGCACAAACGAATGAGACAAGTTTGGGTTTATTTTGACATAGTTGGGAGTTAGTCATGGATAATAACACGTTAATTACACGTTAATAACATAAAAACTATAATAGTTGGACATAATAATGTCAGCACAAAAGTAGCACAAACGAATGAGACAAGTTTGGGTTTATTTTGACTTGTTTGGGGGTTAGTCATGAATAATAACACGTTAATTACACATTAATAACATAAAAAGTATAATAGTTGGACATAATAATGTCAGCACAAAAGTAGCACAAACGAATGAGACAAGTTTGGGTTGATTTTGACATAATTGGGGGTTAGTCATGAATGATAACACGTTAATTACACGTTAATAACATAAAAACTATAATAGTTGGACAAAATAATATCAGCACAAATGTAGCACAAACGAATGAGACAAGTTTGGATAGGTTTTAACTTGTTTGGGGGTTAGTCATGAATAATAACACGTTAATTACACATTAATAACATAAAAAGTATAATAGTTGGACATAATAATGTCAGCACAAAAGTAGCACAAACGAAGGAGACAAGTTTGGGTTTATTTTGACTTGTTTGGGGGTTGGTCATGAATAATAACACGTTAATTACACGTTAATAACACAAAAACTATAATAGTTGGACATAATAATGTCAGCACAAAAGTAGCACAAACGAATGAGACAAGTTTGGGTTGATTTTGACATAGTTGGGGGTTAGTCATGAATAATAACACGTTAATTACACGTTAATAACACAAAAACTGTAATAGTTGGACATAATAATGTCAGCACAAAAGTAGCACAAACGAATGAGACAAGTTTGGGTTTATTTTGACATAGTTGGGGGTTAGTCATGGATAATAACACGTTAATTACGCAGTAATAAAATAAAAACTATAATAGTTGGACATAATAATGTCAGCACAAAAGTAGCACAAACGAATGAGACAAGTTTTGGTTTATCTTGACATAGTTGGGGGTTAGTCATGAATAATAACACGTTAATTACACGTTAATAACACAAAAAGTATAATAGTTGGACATAATAATGTCAGCACAAAAGTAGCACAAACGAATGAGACAAGTTTGGGTTTATTTTGACATAGTTGGGAGTTAGTCATGGATAATAACACGTTAATTACACGTTAATAACATAAAAACTATAATAGTTGGACATAATAATGTCAGCACAAAAGTAGCACAAACGAATGAGACAAGTTTGGGTTTATTTTGACTTGTTTGGGGGTTAGTCATGAATAATAACACGTTAATTACACATTAATAACATAAAAAGTATAATAGTTGGACATAATAATGTCAGCACAAAAGTAGCACAAACGAATGAGACAAGTTTGGGTTGATTTTGACATAATTGGGGGTTAGTCATGAATGATAACACGTTAATTACACGTTAATAACATAAAAACTATAATAGTTGGACAAAATAATATCAGCACAAATGTAGCACAAACGAATGAGACAAGTTTGGATAGGTTTTAACTTGTTTGGGGGTTAGTCATGAATAATAACACGTTAATTACACATTAATAACATAAAAAGTATAATAGTTGGACATAATAATGTCAGCACAAAAGTAGCACAAACGAAGGAGACAAGTTTGGGTTTATTTTGACTTGTTTGGGGGTTGGTCATGAATAATAACACGTTAATTACACGTTAATAACACAAAAACTATAATAGTTGGACATAATAATGTCAGCACAAAAGTAGCACAAACGAATGAGACAAGTTTGGGTTGATTTTGACATAGTTGGGGGTTAGTCATGAATAATAACACGTTAATTACACGTTAATAACACAAAAACTGTAATAGTTGGACATAATAATGTCAGCACAAAAGTAGCACAAACGAATGAGACAAGTTTGGGTTTATTTTGACATAGTTGGGAGTTAGTCATGGATAATAACACGTTAATTACGCAGTAATAAAATAAAAACTATAATAGTTGGACAAAATAATATCAGCACAAAAGTAGCACAAACGAAGGGGACAAGTTTGGATAGGTTTTAACTTGTTTGGGGGTTAGTCATGAATAATAACACGTTAATTACACATTAATAACATAAAAACTATAATAGTTGGACAAAATAATATCAGCACAAAAGTAGCACAAACGAAGGGGACAAGTTTGGATAGGTTTTAACTTGTTTGGGGGTTAGTCATGAATAATAACATGTTAATTACACATTAATAACATAAAAAGTATAATAGTTGGACATAATAATGTCAGCACAAAAGTAGCACAAACGAATGAGACAAGTTTGGGTTTATTTTGACTTGTTTGGGGGTTAGTCATGAATAATAACACGTTAATTACACGTTAATAACACAAAAACTATAATAGTTGGACATAATGTCAGCACAAAAGTAGCACAAACGAATGAGACAAGTTTGGGTTGATTTTGACTTGTTTGGGGACTAGTTATGAATAATAACACGTTAGTTACACGTTAATAACATAAAAACTATAAAAGTTGGACAAAATAATATCAGCACAAAAGTAGCACAAACGAATGAGACAAGTTTGGATAGATTTGGACTTGTTTGGGGGCTAGTTATGAACAATAACACGTTAATAACATAAAAACTATAATAGTTGGACAAAATAATATCAGCACAAATGTAGCACAAACGAATGAGACAAGTTTGGGTAGATTTTGACTTGTTTGGGGGCTAGTTATGAATAATAACACGTTAATTACATGTTAATAACATAAAAACTATAATAGTTGGACAATAATTTCAGCACAAAAGTAGCACAAACGAATGAGACAAGTTTGGATAGATTTGGACTTGTTTGGGGGCTAGTTATGAACAATAACACGTTAATAACACAAAAACTATAAAAGTTGGACAAAATAATATCAGCACAAATGTAGCACAAACGAATGAGACAAGTTTGGGTTGATTTTGACTTGTTTGGGGGTTAGTCATGAATAATAACACGTTAATTACACGTTAATAACACAAAAACTATAATAGTTGGACATAATAATGTCAGCACAAAAGTAGCACAAACGAATGAGACAAGTTTGGGTAGATTTTGACATAGTTGGGGGTTAGTCATGGATAATAACACGTTAATTACGCAGTAATAAAATAAAAACTATAATAGTTGGACATAATAATGTCAGCACAAAAGTAGCACAAACGAATGAGACAAGTTTGGGTTGATTTTGACATAGTTGGGGGTTAGTCATGAATAATAACACGTTAATTACACGTTAATAACATAAAAACTATAATAGTTGGACAAAATAATATCAGCACAAAAGTAGCACAAACGAATGAGACAAGTTTGGATAGGTTTTAACTTGTTTGGGGGTTAGTCATGAATAATAACACGTTAATTACACATTAATAACATAAAAAGTATAATAGTTGGACATAATAATGTCAGCACAAAAGTAGCACAAACGAATGAGACAAGTTTGGGTTTATTTTGACATAGTTGGGGGTTAGTCATGGATAATAACACGTTAATTACACGTTAATAACACCAAAACTATAATAGTTGGACATAATAATGTCAGCACAAAAGTAGCACAAACGAATGAGACAAGTTTGGGTTTATTTTGACATAGTTGGGGGTTAGTCATGAATAATAACACGTTAATTACACGTTAATAACACAAAAACTATAATAGTTGGACATAATAATGTCAGCACAAAAGTAGCACAAACGAATGGGACAAGTTTGGGTTGATTTTGACATAGTTGGGGGTTAGTCATGGATAATAACACGTTAATTACGCAGTAATAAAATAAAAACTATAATAGTTGGACATAATAATGTCAGCACAAAAGTAGCACAAACGAATGAGACAAGTTTGGGTTTATTTTGACATAGTTGGGGGTTAGTCATGAATAATAACACGTTAATTACACGTTAATAACACAAAAACTATAATAGTTGGACAAAATAATATCAGCACAAATGTAGCACAAACGAATGAGACAAGTTTGGGTTGATTTTGACATAGTTGGGGGTTAGTCATGGATAATAACACGTTAATTACACAGTAATAAAATAAAAACTATAATAGTTGGACACAATAATTTCAGCACAAAAGTAGCACAAACGAATGAGACAAGTTTGGGTGGATTTTGACTTGTTTGGGGGTTAGTCATGAATAATAACACGTTAATTACACGTTAATAACATAAAAACTATAATAGTTGGACTTAATGTCAGCACAAAAGTAGCACAAACGAATGAGACAAGTTTGGGTTGATTTTGACATAGTTGGGGTTTAGTCATGGATAATAACACGTTAATTACGCAGTAATAAAATAAAAACTATAATAGTTGGACATAATAATGTCAGCACAAAAGTAGCACAAACGAATGAGACAAGTTTGGGTTTATTTTGACATAGTTGGGGGTTAGTCATGAATAATAACACGTTAGTTACACGTTAATAACATAAAAACTATAAAAGTTGGACAAAATAATATCAGCACAAAAGTAGCACAAACGAATGAGACAAGTTTGGATAGATTTGGACTTGTTTGGGGGCTAGTTATGAACAATAACACGTTAATAACATAAAAACTATAATAGTTGGGCAAAATAATATCAGCACAAATGTAGCACAAACGAATGAGACAAGTTTGGGTAGATTTTGACTTGTTTGGGGGCTAGTTATGAATAATAACACGTTAATTACATGTTAATAACATAAAAACTATAATAGTTGGACAATAATTTCAGCACAAAAGTAGCACAAACGAATGAGACAAGTTTGGGTTGATTTTGACTTGTTTGGGGGTTAGTCATGAATAATAACACGTTAATAACACAAAAACTATAATAGTTGGACATAATAATGTCAGCACAAAAGTAGCACAAACGAATGAGACAAGTTTGGGTAGATTTTGACATAGTTGGGGGTTAGTCATGGATAATAACACGTTAATTACGCAGTAATAAAATAAAAACTATAATAGTTGGACATAATAATGTCAGCACAAAAGTAGCACAAACGAATGAGACAAGTTTGGGTTGATTTTGACATAGTTGGGGGTTAGTCATGAATAATAACACGTTAATTACACATTAATAACATAAAAACTATAATAGTTGGACAAAATAATATCAGCACAAAAGTAGCACAAACGAAGGGGACAAGTTTGGATAGGTTTTAACTTGTTTGGGGGTTAGTCATGAATAATAACATGTTAATTACACATTAATAACATAAAAAGTATAATAGTTGGACATAATAATGTCAGCACAAAAGTAGCACAAACGAATGAGACAAGTTTGGGTTTATTTTGACTTGTTTGGGGACTAGTTATGAATAATAACACGTTAGTTACACGTTAATAACATAAAAACTATAAAAGTTGGACAAAATAATATCAGCACAAAAGTAGCACAAACGAATGAGACAAGTTTGGATAGATTTGGACTTGTTTGGGGGCTAGTTATGAACAATAACACGTTAATAACATAAAAACTATAATAGTTGGACAAAATAATATCAGCACAAATGTAGCACAAACGAATGAGACAAGTTTGGGTAGATTTTGACTTGTTTGGGGGCTAGTTATGAATAATAACACGTTAATTACATGTTAATAACATAAAAACTATAATAGTTGGACAATAATTTCAGCACAAAAGTAGCACAAACGAATGAGACAAGTTTGGATAGATTTGGACTTGTTTGGGGGCTAGTTATGAACAATAACACGTTAATAACACAAAAACTATAAAAGTTGGACAAAATAATATCAGCACAAATGTAGCACAAACGAATGAGACAAGTTTGGGTTGATTTTGACTTGTTTGGGGGTTAGTCATGAATAATAACACGTTAATTACACGTTAATAACACAAAAACTATAATAGTTGGACATAATAATGTCAGCACAAAAGTAGCACAAACGAATGAGACAAGTTTGGGTAGATTTTGACATAGTTGGGGGTTAGTCATGGATAATAACACGTTAATTACGCAGTAATAAAATAAAAACTATAATAGTTGGACATAATAATGTCAGCACAAAAGTAGCACAAACGAATGAGACAAGTTTGGGTTGATTTTGACATAGTTGGGGGTTAGTCATGAATAATAACACGTTAATTACACGTTAATAACATAAAAACTATAATAGTTGGACAAAATAATATCAGCACAAAAGTAGCACAAACGAATGAGACAAGTTTGGATAGGTTTTAACTTGTTTGGGGGTTAGTCATGAATAATAACACGTTAATTACACATTAATAACATAAAAAGTATAATAGTTGGACATAATAATGTCAGCACAAAAGTAGCACAAACGAATGAGACAAGTTTGGGTTTATTTTGACATAGTTGGGGGTTAGTCATGGATAATAACACGTTAATTACACGTTAATAACACCAAAACTATAATAGTTGGACATAATAATGTCAGCACAAAAGTAGCACAAACGAATGGGACAAGTTTGGGTTGATTTTGACATAGTTGGGGGTTAGTCATGGATAATAACACGTTAATTACGCAGTAATAAAATAAAAACTATAATAGTTGGACATAATAATGTCAGCACAAAAGTAGCACAAACGAATGAGACAAGTTTGGGTTTATTTTGACATAGTTGGGGGTTAGTCATGAATAATAACACGTTAATTACACGTTAATAACACAAAAACTATAATAGTTGGACAAAATAATATCAGCACAAAAGTAGCACAAACGAATGAGACAAGTTTGGGTTGATTTTGACATAGTTGGGGGTTAGTCATGGATAATAACACGTTAATTACACAGTAATAAAATAAAAACTATAATAGTTGGACACAATAATTTCAGCACAAAAGTAGCACAAACGAATGAGACAAGTTTGGGTGGATTTTGACTTGTTTGGGGGTTAGTCATGAATAATAACACGTTAATTACACGTTAATAACATAAAAACTATAATAGTTGGACTTAATGTCAGCACAAAAGTAGCACAAACGAATGAGACAAGTTTGGGTTGATTTTGACATAGTTGGGGTTTAGTCATGGATAATAACACGTTAATTACGCAGTAATAAAATAAAAACTATAATAGTTGGACATAATAATGTCAGCACAAAAGTAGCACAAACGAATGAGACAAGTTTGGGTTTATTTTGACATAGTTGGGGGTTAGTCATGAATAATAACACGTTAGTTACACGTTAATAACATAAAAACTATAAAAGTTGGACAAAATAATATCAGCACAAAAGTAGCACAAACGAATGAGACAAGTTTGGATAGATTTGGACTTGTTTGGGGGCTAGTTATGAACAATAACACGTTAATAACATAAAAACTATAATAGTTGGACAAAATAATATCAGCACAAATGTAGCACAAACGAATGAGACAAGTTTGGGTAGATTTTGACTTGTTTGGGGGCTAGTTATGAATAATAACACGTTAATTACATGTTAATAACATAAAAACTATAATAGTTGGACAATAATTTCAGCACAAAAGTAGCACAAACGAATGAGACAAGTTTGGGTTGATTTTGACTTGTTTGGGGGTTAGTCATGAATAATAACACGTTAATTACACGTTAATAACACAAAAACTATAATAGTTGGACATAATAATGTCAGCACAAAAGTAGCACAAACGAATGAGACAAGTTTGGGTTGATTTTGACATAGTTGGGGGTTAGTCATGAATAATAACACGTTAATTACACATTAATAACATAAAAACTATAATAGTTGGACAAAATAATATCAGCACAAAAGTAGCACAAACGAAGGGGACAAGTTTGGATAGGTTTTAACTTGTTTGGGGGTTAGTCATGAATAATAACATGTTAATTACACATTAATAACATAAAAAGTATAATAGTTGGACATAATAATGTCAGCACAAAAGTAGCACAAACGAATGAGACAAGTTTGGGTTTATTTTGACTTGTTTGGGGGTTGGTCATGAATAATAACACGTTAATTACACGTTAATAACACAAAAACTATAATAGTTGGACATAATAATGTCAGCACAAAAGTAGCACAAACGAATGAGACAAGTTTGGGTTGATTTTGACTTGTTTGGGGACTAGTTATGAATAATAACACGTTAGTTACACGTTAATAACATAAAAACTATAAAAGTTGGACAAAATAATATCAGCACAAAAGTAGCACAAACGAATGAGACAAGTTTGGATAGATTTGGACTTGTTTGGGGGCTAGTTATGAACAATAACACGTTAATAACATAAAAACTATAATAGTTGGACAAAATAATATCAGCACAAATGTAGCACAAACGAATGAGACAAGTTTGGGTAGATTTTGACTTGTTTGGGGGCTAGTTATGAATAATAACACGTTAATTACATGTTAATAACATAAAAACTATAATAGTTGGACAATAATTTCAGCACAAAAGTAGCACAAACGAATGAGACAAGTTTGGATAGATTTGGACTTGTTTGGGGGCTAGTTATGAACAATAACACGTTAATAACACAAAAACTATAAAAGTTGGACAAAATAATATCAGCACAAATGTAGCACAAACGAATGAGACAAGTTTGGGTTGATTTTGACTTGTTTGGGGGTTAGTCATGAATAATAACACGTTAATTACACGTTAATAACACAAAAACTATAATAGTTGGACATAATAATGTCAGCACAAAAGTAGCACAAACGAATGAGACAAGTTTGGGTAGATTTTGACATAGTTGGGGGTTAGTCATGGATAATAACACGTTAATTACGCAGTAATAAAATAAAAACTATAATAGTTGGACATAATAATGTCAGCACAAAAGTAGCACAAACGAATGAGACAAGTTTGGGTTGATTTTGACATAGTTGGGGGTTAGTCATGAATAATAACACGTTAATTACACGTTAATAACATAAAAACTATAATAGTTGGACAAAATAATATCAGCACAAAAGTAGCACAAACGAATGAGACAAGTTTGGGTTTATTTTGACATAGTTGGGGGTTAGTCATGGATAATAACACGTTAATTACGCAGTAATAAAATAAAAACTATAATAGTTGGACATAATAATGTCAGCACAAAAGTAGCACAAACGAATGAGACAAGTTTGGGTTTATTTTGACATAGTTGGGGGTTAGTCATGAATAATAACACGTTAATTACACGTTAATAACACAAAAACTATAATAGTTGGACAAAATAATATCAGCACAAATGTAGCACAAACGAATGAGACAAGTTTGGGTTGATTTTGACATAGTTGGGGGTTAGTCATGGATAATAACACGTTAATTACACAGTAATAAAATAAAAACTATAATAGTTGGACACAATAATTTCAGCACAAAAGTAGCACAAACGAATGAGACAAGTTTGGGTGGATTTTGACTTGTTTGGGGGTTAGTCATGAATAATAACACGTTAATTACACGTTAATAACATAAAAACTATAATAGTTGGACTTAATGTCAGCACAAAAGTAGCACAAACGAATGAGACAAGTTTGGGTTGATTTTGACATAGTTGGGGTTTAGTCATGGATAATAACACGTTAATTACGCAGTAATAAAATAAAAACTATAATAGTTGGACATAATAATGTCAGCACAAAAGTAGCACAAACGAATGAGACAAGTTTGGGTTTATTTTGACATAGTTGGGGGTTAGTCATGAATAATAACACGTTAGTTACACGTTAATAACATAAAAACTATAAAAGTTGGACAAAATAATATCAGCACAAAAGTAGCACAAACGAATGAGACAAGTTTGGATAGATTTGGACTTGTTTGGGGGCTAGTTATGAACAATAACACGTTAATAACATAAAAACTATAATAGTTGGACAAAATAATATCAGCACAAATGTAGCACAAACGAATGAGACAAGTTTGGGTAGATTTTGACTTGTTTGGGGGCTAGTTATGAATAATAACACGTTAATTACATGTTAATAACATAAAAACTATAATAGTTGGACAATAATTTCAGCACAAAAGTAGCACAAACGAATGAGACAAGTTTGGATAGATTTGGACTTGTTTGGGGGCTAGTTATGAACAATAACACGTTAATAACACAAAAACTATAAAAGTTGGACAAAATAATATCAGCACAAAAGTAGCACAAACGAATGAGACAAGTTTGGGTTGATTTTGACTTGTTTGGGGGTTAGTCATGAATAATAACACGTTAATTACACGTTAATAACACAAAAACTATAATAGTTGGACATAATAATGTCAGCACAAAAGTAGCACAAACGAATGAGACAAGTTTGGGTAGATTTTGACATAGTTGGGGGTTAGTCATGGATAATAACACGTTAATTACGCAGTAATAAAATAAAAACTATAATAGTTGGACATAATAATGTCAGCACAAAAGTAGCACAAACGAATGAGACAAGTTTGGGTTGATTTTGACATAGTTGGGGGTTAGTCATGAATAATAACACGTTAATTACACGTTAATAACATAAAAACTATAATAGTTGGACAAAATAATATCAGCACAAAAGTAGCACAAACGAATGAGACAAGTTTGGATAGGTTTTAACTTGTTTGGGGGTTAGTCATGAATAATAACACGTTAATTACACATTAATAACATAAAAAGTATAATAGTTGGACATAATAATGTCAGCACAAAAGTAGCACAAACGAATGAGACAAGTTTGGGTTTATTTTGACATAGTTGGGGGTTAGTCATGAATAATAACACGTTAATTACACGTTAATAACACAAAAACTATAATAGTTGGACATAATAATGTCAGCACAAAAGTAGCACAAACGAATGGGACAAGTTTGGGTTGATTTTGACATAGTTGGGGGTTAGTCATGGATAATAACACGTTAATTACGCAGTAATAAAATAAAAACTATAATAGTTGGACATAATAATGTCAGCACAAAAGTAGCACAAACGAATGAGACAAGTTTGGGTTTATTTTGACATAGTTGGGGGTTAGTCATGAATAATAACACGTTAATTACACGTTAATAACACAAAAACTATAATAGTTGGACAAAATAATATCAGCACAAATGTAGCACAAACGAATGAGACAAGTTTGGGTTGATTTTGACATAGTTGGGGGTTAGTCATGGATAATAACACGTTAATTACGCAGTAATAAAATAAAAACTATAATAGTTGGACACAATAATTTCAGCACAAAAGTAGCACAAACGAATGAGACAAGTTTGGGTGGATTTTGACTTGTTTGGGGGTTAGTCATGAATAATAACACGTTAATTACACGTTAATAACATAAAAACTATAATAGTTGGACTTAATGTCAGCACAAAAGTAGCACAAACGAATGAGACAAGTTTGGGTTGATTTTGACATAGTTGGGGTTTAGTCATGGATAATAACACGTTAATTACGCAGTAATAAAATAAAAACTATAATAGTTGGACATAATAATGTCAGCACAAAAGTAGCACAAACGAATGAGACAAGTTTGGGTTTATTTTGACATAGTTGGGGGTTAGTCATGAATAATAACACGTTAATTACACGTTAATAACACAAAAACTATAATAGTTGGACACAATAATTTCAGCACAAAAGTAGCACAAACGAATGAGACAAGTTTGGGTGGATTTTGACTTGTTTGGGGGTTAGTCATGAATAATAACACGTTAATTACACGTTAATAACATAAAAACTATAATAGTTGGACTTAATGTCAGCACAAAAGTAGCACAAACGAATGAGACAAGTTTGGGTTGATTTTGACATAGTTGGGGTTTAGTCATGGATAATAACACGTTAATTACGCAGTAATAAAATAAAAACTATAATAGTTGGACTTAATAATGTCAGCACAAAAGTAGCACAAACGAATGAGACAAGTTTGGGTTGATTTTGACATAGTTGGGGGTTAGTCATGAATAATAACACGTTAATTACACGTTAATAACATAAAAACTATAATAGTTGGACAAAATAATATCAGCACAAAAGTAGCACAAACGAATGAGACAAGTTTGGATAGGTTTTAACTTGTTTGGGGGTTAGTCATGAATAATAACACGTTAATTACACATTAATAACATAAAAAGTATAATAGTTGGACATAATAATGTCAGCACAAAAGTAGCACAAACGAATGAGACAAGTTTGGGTTTATTTTGACATAGTTGGGGGTTAGTCATGAATAATAACACGTTAATTACACGTTAATAACACAAAAACTATAATAGTTGGACATAATAATGTCAGCACAAAAGTAGCACAAACGAATGGGACAAGTTTGGGTTGATTTTGACATAGTTGGGGGTTAGTCATGGATAATAACACGTTAATTACGCAGTAATAAAATAAAAACTATAATAGTTGGACATAATAATGTCAGCACAAAAGTAGCACAAACGAATGAGACAAGTTTGGGTTTATTTTGACATAGTTGGGGGTTAGTCATGAATAATAACACGTTAATTACACGTTAATAACACAAAAACTATAATAGTTGGACAAAATAATATCAGCACAAATGTAGCACAAACGAATGAGACAAGTTTGGGTTGATTTTGACATAGTTGGGGGTTAGTCATGGATAATAACACGTTAATTACGCAGTAATAAAATAAAAACTATAATAGTTGGACACAATAATTTCAGCACAAAAGTAGCACAAACGAATGAGACAAGTTTGGGTGGATTTTGACTTGTTTGGGGGTTAGTCATGAATAATAACACGTTAATTACACGTTAATAACATAAAAACTATAATAGTTGGACTTAATGTCAGCACAAAAGTAGCACAAACGAATGAGACAAGTTTGGGTTGATTTTGACATAGTTGGGGTTTAGTCATGGATAATAACACGTTAATTACGCAGTAATAAAATAAAAACTATAATAGTTGGACATAATAATGTCAGCACAAAAGTAGCACAAACGAATGAGACAAGTTTGGGTTTATTTTGACATAGTTGGGGGTTAGTCATGAATAATAACACGTTAATTACACGTTAATAACACAAAAACTATAATAGTTGGACACAATAATTTCAGCACAAAAGTAGCACAAACGAATGAGACAAGTTTGGGTGGATTTTGACTTGTTTGGGGGTTAGTCATGAATAATAACACGTTAATTACACGTTAATAACATAAAAACTATAATAGTTGGACTTAATGTCAGCACAAAAGTAGCACAAACGAATGAGACAAGTTTGGGTTGATTTTGACATAGTTGGGGGTTAGTCATGGATAATAACACGTTAATTACGCAGTAATAAAATACAAACTATAATAGTTGGACATAATAATGTCAGCACAAAAGTAGCACAAACGAATGAGACAAGTTTGGATAGATTTGGACTTGTTTGGGGGCTAGTTATGAATAATAACACATTAATTACACGTTAATAACATAAAAACTATAAAAGTTGGACAAAATAATATCAGCACAAAAGTAGCACAAACGAATGAGACAAGTTTGGATAGATTTGGACTTGTTTGGGGGCTAGTTATGAATAATAACACGTTAATTACACGTTAATAACACAAAAACTATAATAGTTGGACTTAATAATGTCAGCACAAAAGTAGCACAAACGAATGAGACAAGTTTGGGTTGATTTTGACATAGTTGGGGGTTAGTCATGGATAATAACACGTTAATTACGCAGTAATAAAATAAAAACTATAATAGTTGGACATAATAATGTCAGCACAAAAGTAGCACGAACGAATGAGACAAGTTTGGGTTTATTTTGACATAGTTGGGGGTTAGTCATGAATAATAACACGTTAATTACACGTTAATAACACAAAACCTATAATAGTTGGACTTAATAATGTCAGCACAAAAGTAGCACAAACGAATGAGACAAGTTTGGGTTGATTTTGACATAGTTGGGGGTTAGTCATGGATAATAACACGTTAATTACGCAGTAATAAAATACAAACTATAATAGTTGGACATAATAATGTCAGCACAAAAGTAGCACAAACGAATGAGACAAGTTTGGATGGATTTGGACTTGTTTGGGGGCTAGTTATGAATAATAACACGTTAATTACACGTTAATAACATAAAAACTATAATAGTTGGACAAAATAATATCAGCACAAAAGTAGCACAAACGAAGGGGACAAGTTTGGATGGATTTGGACTTGTTTGGGGGTTAGTCATGAATAATAACACATTAATTACACGTTAATAACATAAAAACTATAATAGTTGGACAATAATTTCAGCACAAAAGTAGCACAAACGAAGGGGACAAGTTTGGGTAGATTTGGACTTGTTGGGGGCTAGTTATGAATAATAACACGTTAATTACACGTTATTAACTTAAAAAGTATAATAGTTGGACAAAATAATTTTAGCACAAATGTAGCACAAACGAATGAAACAAGTTTGGGTTGATTTTGACTTCTTTGGGGGCTAGTTATGAATAATAACACGTTAATTACACGTTAATAACATAAAAACTATAATAGTTGGACAAAATAATATCAGCACAAAAGTAGCACAAACGAATGAGACAAGTTTGGATGGATTTGGACTTGTTTGGGGGTTAGTCATGAATAATAACACGTTAATAACATAAAAACTATAATAGTTGGACAAAATAATATCAGCACAAAAGTAGCACAAACGAATGAGACAAGTTTGGATACATTTGGACTTGTTTGGGGGTTAGTCATGAATAATAACACATTAATTACACGTTAATAAAATTAAAAACTATAATAGTTGGACAATAATTTCAGCACAAAAGTAGCACAAACGAATGGGACAAGTTTGGGTTGATTTGGACTTGTTTGGGGGGGGCTAGTTATGAATAATAACACGTTAATAACACAAAAACTATAAAAGTTGGACAAAATAATATCAGCACAAAAGTAGCACAAACGAATGAGACAAGTTTGGATGGATTTGGACTTGTTTGGGGGTTAGTCATGAATAATAACACGTTAATTACACGTTTATAACATAAAAACTATAATAGTTGGACAAAATAATATCAGCACAAATGTAGCACAAACGAATGAGACAAGTTTGGATACATTTGGACTTGTTTGGGGGTTAGTCATGAATAATAACACATTAATTACACGTTGATAAAATTAAAAACTATAATAGTTGGACAATAATTTCAGCACAAAAGTAGCACAAACGAATGGGACAAGTTTGGATGGATTTTGACTTGTTTGGGGGTTAGTCATGGATAATAACACGTTAATTGCAAGTTAATAACATAAAAACTATAATAGTTGGACAATAATTTCAGCACAAAAGTAGCACAAACGAAGGGGACAAGTTTGGGTTGATTTTGACTTGTTTGGGGGTTAGTCATGGATAATAACATGTTAACATAAAACTATAATAGTTGGACAAAATAATTGCAGCACAAAAGTAGCACAAACGAATTGGACACGTTTGGGTTGATTTTGACTTGGTTCTGGGATGATTATGATTTACACGTTAATTAGGCGGTAATAACATAAAAACCACATAAAGCTAATAACATAAAAACAATGATAGACTCCAAATAATTTTGGCACAAATGCAGCACAAACAAATGAGACAAGTTTGGGTTTATTTTGACATAGTTGGGGGTTAGTCATGGATAATAACACGTTAATTACGCAGTAATAAAATAAAAACTATAATAGTTGGACATAATAATGTCAGCACAAAAGTAGCACAAACGAATGAGACAAGTTTGGGTTGATTTTGACATAGTTGGGGGTTAGTCATGAATAATAACACGTTAATTACACGTTAATAACACAAAAACTATAATAGTTGGACATAATAATGTCAGCACAAAAGTAGCACAAACGAATGAGACAAGTTTGGGTTGATTTTGACATAGTTGGGGGTTAGTCATGGATAATAACACGTTAATTACGCAGTAATAAAATAAAAACTATAATAGTTGGACATAATAATGTCAGCACAAAAGTAGCACAAACGAATGAGACAAGTTTTGGTTTATCTTGACATAGTTGGGGGTTAGTCATGAATAATAACACGTTAATTACACGTTAATAACACAAAAAGTATAATAGTTGGACATAATAATGTCAGCACAAAAGTAGCACAAACGAATGAGACAAGTTTGGTTTTATTTTGACATAGTTGGGGGTTAGTCATGGATAATAACACGTTAATTACGCAGTAATAAAATAAAAACTGTAATAGTTGGACATAATAATGTCAGCACAAAAGTAGCACAAACGAATGAGACAAGTTTGGGTTGATTTTGACATAGTTGGGGGTTAGTCATGAATAATAACACGTTAATTACACGTTAATAACATAAAATCTATAATAGTTGGACAAAATAATATCAGCACAAATGTAGCACAAACGAGTGAGACAAGTTTGGATAGGTTTTAACTTGTTTGGGGGTTAGTCATGAATAATAACACGTTAATTACACATTAATAACATAAAAAGTATAATAGTTGGACATAATAATGTCAGCACAAAAGTAGCACAAACGAATGAGACAAGTTTGGTTTTATTTTGACATAGTTGGGGGTTAGTCATGGATAATAACACATTAATTACACGTTAATAAAATTAAAAACTATAATAGTTGGACAATAATGTCAGCACAAAAGTAGCACAAACGAATGGGACAAGTTTGGGTAGATTTGGACTTGTTTGGGGGTTAGTCATGAATAATAACACGTTAATTACACGTTAATAACATAAAAACTATAATAGTTGGACAAAATAATATCAGCACAAATGTAGCACAAACGAATGAGACAAGTTTGGATAGGTTTTAACTTGTTTGGGGGTTAGTCATGAATAATAACACGTTAATTACACGTTAATAACACAAAAACTATAATAGTTGGACATAATAATGTCAGCACAAAAGTAGCACAAACGAATGAGACAAGTTTGGGTTGATTTGGACTTGTTTGGGGGGGCTAGTTATGAATAATAACACGTTAATAACCCAAAAACTATAAAAGTTGGACAAAATAATATCAGCACAAAAGTAGCACAAACGAATGAGACAAGTTTGGATGGATTTTGACTTGTTTGGGGGTTAGTCATGAATAATAACACGTTAATAACACGTTAATAACATAAAAACTATAATAGTTGGACAAAATAATATCAGCACAAAAGTAGCACAAACGAATGAGACAAGTTTGGATGGATTTTGACTTGTTTGGGGGCTAGTCATGAATAATAACACATTAATTACACGTTAATAAAATTAAAAACTATAATAGTTGGACAATAATTTCAGCACAAAAGTAGCACAAACGAATGGGACAAGTTTGGGTTGATTTGGACTTGTTTGGGGGGCTAGTTATGAATAATAACACGTTAATAACACAAAAACTATAATAGTTGGACAAAATAATATCAGCACAAAAGTAGCACAAACGAATGAGACAATTTTGGATAGATTTGGACTTGTTTGGGGGCTAGTTATGAATAATAACACATTAATTACACGTTAATAACATAAAAACTATAATAGTTGGACAATAATTTCCGCACAAAAGTAGCACAAACGAATGAGACAAGTTTGGGTTTATTTTGACTTGTTTGGGGGTTGGTCATGAATAATAACACGTTAATTACACGTTAATAACATAAAAACTATAATAGTTGGACAAAATAATATCAGCACAAAAGTAGCACAAACGAATGAGACAAGTTTGGATAGGTTTTAACTTGTTTGGGGGTTAGTCATGAATAATAACACGTTAATTACACGTTAATAAAATTAAAAACTATAATAGTTGGACAATAATTTCAGCACAAAAGTAGCACAAACGAATGGGACAAGTTTGGGTTGATTTGGACTTGTTTGGGGGGGGCTAGTTATGAATAATAACACGTTAATAACACAAAAACTATAATAGTTGGACAAAATAATATCAGCACAAAAGTAGCACAAACGAATGAGACAAGTTTGGATGGACTTTGACTTGTTTGGGGGTTAGTCATGAATAATAACACGTTAATAACACGTTAATAACACAAAAACTATAATAGTTGGACATAATAATGTCAGCACAAAAGTAGCACAAACGAATGAGACAAGTTTGGGTAGATTTTGACTTGTTTGGGGGCTAGTTATGAATAATAACACATTCATTACACGTTAATAACATAAAAACTATAATAGTTGGACAAAGTGATATCAGCACAAATATAGCACAAACGAATGGGACAAGTTTGGGTTGATTTGGACTTGTTTGGGGGTTAGTTATGAATAATAACATGTTAATTACACGTTAATAACATAAAAACTATAATAGTTGGACAATAATTTCAGCACAAAAGTAGCACAAACGAATGAGACAAGTTTGGGTGGATTTTGACTTGTTTGGGGGTTAGTCATGAATAATAACACATTCAGAACACGTTAATAACATAAAAACTATAATAGTTGGACAAAATAATATCATCACAAAAGTAGCACAAACGAATGGGACAAGTTTGGGTTGATTTGGACTTGTTTGGGGGGGGCTAGTTATGAATAATAACACGTTAATAACACAAAAACTATAAAAGTTGGACAAAATATTATCAGCACAAAAGTAGCACAAACGAATGAGACAAGTTTGGATAGATTTGGACTTGTTTGGGGGCTAGTTATGAATAATAACACGTTAATTACACGTTAATAACATAAAAACTATAATAGTTGGACAATCATTTCCGCACAAAAGTAGCACAAACGAAGGGGACAAGTTTGGATGGATTTTGACTTGTTTGGGGGTTAGTCATGAATAATAACACGTTAATAACACGTTAATAACATAAAATCTATAAAAGTTGGACAAAATAATATCAGCACAAAAGTAGCACAAACGAATGAGACAATTTTGGATGGATTTGGACTTGTTTGGGGGCTAGTTATGAATAATAACACGTTAATTACACATTAATAACATAAAAACTATAATAGTTGGACAATAATTTCCGCACAAAAGTAGCACAAACAAATGAGACAAGTTTGGGTTGATTTTGACATAGTTGGGGGTTAGTCATGAATAATAACACGTTAATTACACGTTAATAACATAAAAACTATAATAGTTGGACAAAATAATATCAGCACAAATGTAGCACAAACGAATGAGACAAGTTTGGATAGGTTTTAACTTGTTTGGGGGTTAGTCATGAATAATAACACGTTAATTACACATTAATAACATAAAAAGTATAATAGTTGGACATAATAATGTCAGCACAAAAGTAGCACAAACGAATGAGACAAGTTTGGGTTTATTTTGACTTGTTTGGGGGTTGGTCATGAATAATAACACGTTAATTACACGTCAATAACACAAAAACTATAATAGTTGGACATAATAATGTCAGCACAAAAGTAGCACAAACGAATGAGACAAGTTTGGGTTGATTTTGACATAGTTGGGGGTTAGTCATGAATAATAACACGTTAATTATACGTTAATAACATAAAAACTATAATAGTTGGACAAAATAATATCAGCACAAATGTAGCACAAACGAATGAGACAAGTTTGGATGGATTTGGACTTGTTTGGGGGCTAGTCATGAATAATAACACGTTAATTACACGTTAATAACATAAAAACTATAATAGTTGGACAAAATAATATCAGCACAAAAGTAGCACAAACGAATGAGACAAGTTTGGATGGATTTGGACTTGTTTGGGGGTTAGTCATGAATAATAACACGTTAATTACACGTTAATAACACAAAAACTATAATAGTTGGACATAATAATGTCAGCACAAAAGTAGCACAAACGAATGAGACAAGTTTGGGTTGATTTTGACACAGTTGGGGGTTAGTCATGAATAATAACACGTTAATTACACGTTAATAACACAAAAACTATAATAGTTGGACATGATAATGTCAGCACAAAAGTAGCACAAATGAATGAGACAAGTTTGGGTTGATTTTGACTTGTTTGGGGGGGCTGGTTATGAATAATAACACGTTAGTTACACGTTAATAACATAAAACCTATAAAAGTTGGACAAAATAATATCAGCACAAATGTAGCACAAACGAATGAGACAAGTTTGGATACATTTGGACTTGTTTGGGGGTTAGTCATGAATAATAACACATTAATTACACGTTAATAAAATTAAAAACTATAATAGTTGGACAATAATTTCAGCACAAAAGTAGCACAAACGAATGGGACAAGTTTGGGTTGATTTGGACTTGTTTGGGGGGGCTAGTTATGAATAATAACACGTTAATAACACAAAAACTATAAAAGTTGGACAAAATAATATCAGCACAAAAGTAGCACAAACGAATGAGACAATTTTGGATAGATTTGGACTTGTTTGGGGGCTAGTCATGAATAATAACACGTTAATTACACGTTAATAACATATAAACTATAATAGTTGGACAATAATCTCAGCACAAAAGTAGCACAAACGAAAGGGACAAGTTTGGGTAGATTTGGACTTGTTGGGGGCTAGTCATGAATAATAACACGTTAATTACACGTTATTAACTTAAAAAGTATAATAGTCGGACAAAATAATTTTAGCACAAATGTAGCACAAACGAATGAAACAAGTTTGGGTTGATTTTGACTTCTTTGGGGGCTAGTTATGAATAATAACACGTTAATTACACGTTAATAACATAAAAACTATAATAGTTGGACAAAATAATATCAGCACAAATGTAGCACAAACGAATGAGACAAGTTTGGGTTGATTTGGACTTGTTTGGGGGGGCTAGTTATGAATAATAACACGTTAATAACACAAAAACTATAAAAGTTGGACAAAATAATATCAGCACAAAAGTAGCACAAACGAATGAGACAATTTTGGATAGATTTGGACTTGTTTGGGGGTTAGTCATGAATAATAACACGTTAATTACACGTTAATAACATAAAAACTATAATAGTTGGACAATAATTTCCGCACAAAAGTAGCACAAACGAAGGGGACAAGTTTGGGTTGATTTGGACTTGTTTGGGGGGGCTAGTTATGAATAATAACACGTTAATAACACAAAAACTATAAAAGTTGGACAAAATAATATCAGCACAAAAGTAGCACAAACGAATGAGACAATTTTGGATAGATTTGGACTTGTTTGGGGGGCTAGTTATGAATAATAACACGTTAATTACACGTTATTAACTTAAAAAGTATAATAGTTGGACAAAATAATTTTAGCACAAATGTAGCACAAACGAATGAAACAAGTTTGGGTTGATTTTGACTTCTTTGGGGGCTAGTTATGAATAATAACACGTTAATTACACGTTAATAACATAAAAACTATAATAGTTAGACAAAATAATATCAGCACAAAAGTAACACAAACGAATGAGACAAGTTTGGATGGATTTGAACTTGTTTGGGGGCTAGTCATGAATAATAACACATTCAGAACATGTTAATAACATAAAAACTATAATAGTTGGACAAAATAATATCAGCACAAATGCAGCACAAACGAATGAGACAAGTTTGGGTTGATTTTGACATAGTTGGGGGTTAGTCATGGATAATAACACGTTAATTACGCAGTAATAAAATAAAAACTATAATAGTTGGACAAAATAATATCAGCACAAAAGTAGCACAAACGAATGAGACAAGTTTTGGTTTATCTTGACATAGTTGGGGGTTAGTCATGAATAATAACACGTTAATTACACGTTAATAACACAAAAACTATAATAGTTGGACATAATAATGTCAGCACAAAAGTAGCACAAACGAATGAGACAAGTTTGGTTTTATTTTGACATAGTTGGGGGTTAGTCATGGATAATAACACGTTAATTACGCAGTAATAAAATAAAAACTATAATAGTTGGACATAATAATGTCAGCACAAAAGTAGCACAAACGAATGAGACAAGTTTGGGTTTATTTTGACATAGTTGGGGGTTAGTCATGAATAATAACACGTTAATTACACGTTAATAACACAAAAACTATAATAGTTGGACAAAATAATATCAGCACAAATGTAGCACAAACGAATGAGACAAGTTTGGGTTGATTTTGACATAGTTGGGGGTTAGTCATGGATAATAACACGTTAATTACACAGTAATAAAATAAAAACTATAATAGTTGGACACAATAATTTCAGCACAAAAGTAGCACAAACGAATGAGACAAGTTTGGGTGGATTTTGACTTGTTTGGGGGTTAGTCATGAATAATAACACGTTAATTACACGTTAATAACATAAAAACTATAATAGTTGGACTTAATGTCAGCACAAAAGTAGCACAAACGAATGAGACAAGTTTGGGTTGATTTTGACATAGTTGGGGTTTAGTCATGGATAATAACACGTTAATTACGCAGTAATAAAATAAAAACTATAATAGTTGGACATAATAATGTCAGCACAAAAGTAGCACAAACGAATGAGACAAGTTTGGGTTTATTTTGACATAGTTGGGGGTTAGTCATGAATAATAACACGTTAGTTACACGTTAATAACATAAAAACTATAAAAGTTGGACAAAATAATATCAGCACAAAAGTAGCACAAACGAATGAGACAAGTTTGGATAGATTTGGACTTGTTTGGGGGCTAGTTATGAACAATAACACGTTAATAACATAAAAACTATAATAGTTGGACAAAATAATATCAGCACAAATGTAGCACAAACGAATGAGACAAGTTTGGGTAGATTTTGACTTGTTTGGGGGCTAGTTATGAATAATAACACGTTAATTACATGTTAATAACATAAAAACTATAATAGTTGGACAATAATTTCAGCACAAAAGTAGCACAAACGAATGAGACAAGTTTGGATAGATTTGGACTTGTTTGGGGGCTAGTTATGAACAATAACACGTTAATAACACAAAAACTATAAAAGTTGGACAAAATAATATCAGCACAAAAGTAGCACAAACGAATGAGACAAGTTTGGGTTGATTTTGACTTGTTTGGGGGTTAGTCATGAATAATAACACGTTAATTACACGTTAATAACACAAAAACTATAATAGTTGGACATAATAATATCAGCACAAAAGTAGCACAAACGAATGAGACAAGTTTGGGTAGATTTTGACATAGTTGGGGGTTAGTCATGGATAATAACACGTTAATTACGCAGTAATAAAATAAAAACTATAATAGTTGGACATAATAATGTCAGCACAAAAGTAGCACAAACGAATGAGACAAGTTTGGGTTGATTTTGACATAGTTGGGGGTTAGTCATGAATAATAACACGTTAATTACACGTTAATAACATAAAAACTATAATAGTTGGACAAAATAATATCAGCACAAAAGTAGCACAAACGAATGAGACAAGTTTGGATAGGTTTTAACTTGTTTGGGGGTTAGTCATGAATAATAACACGTTAATTACACATTAATAACATAAAAAGTATAATAGTTGGACATAATAATGTCAGCACAAAAGTAGCACAAACGAATGAGACAAGTTTGGGTTTATTTTGACATAGTTGGGGGTTAGTCATGAATAATAACACGTTAATTACACGTTAATAACACAAAAACTATAATAGTTGGACATAATAATGTCAGCACAAAAGTAGCACAAACGAATGGGACAAGTTTGGGTTGATTTTGACATAGTTGGGGGTTAGTCATGGATAATAACACGTTAATTACGCAGTAATAAAATAAAAACTATAATAGTTGGACATAATAATGTCAGCACAAAAGTAGCACAAACGAATGAGACAAGTTTGGGTTTATTTTGACATAGTTGGGGGTTAGTCATGAATAATAACACGTTAATTACACGTTAATAACACAAAAACTATAATAGTTGGACAAAATAATATCAGCACAAATGTAGCACAAACGAATGAGACAAGTTTGGGTTGATTTTGACATAGTTGGGGGTTAGTCATGGATAATAACACGTTAATTACGCAGTAATAAAATAAAAACTATAATAGTTGGACACAATAATTTCAGCACAAAAGTAGCACAAACGAATGAGACAAGTTTGGGTGGATTTTGACTTGTTTGGGGGTTAGTCATGAATAATAACACGTTAATTACACGTTAATAACATAAAAACTATAATAGTTGGACTTAATGTCAGCACAAAAGTAGCACAAACGAATGAGACAAGTTTGGGTTGATTTTGACATAGTTGGGGTTTAGTCATGGATAATAACACGTTAATTACGCAGTAATAAAATAAAAACTATAATAGTTGGACATAATAATGTCAGCACAAAAGTAGCACAAACGAATGAGACAAGTTTGGGTTTATTTTGACATAGTTGGGGGTTAGTCATGAATAATAACACGTTAATTACACGTTAATAACACAAAAACTATAATAGTTGGACACAATAATTTCAGCACAAAAGTAGCACAAACGAATGAGACAAGTTTGGGTGGATTTTGACTTGTTTGGGGGTTAGTCATGAATAATAACACGTTAATTACACGTTAATAACATAAAAACTATAATAGTTGGACTTAATGTCAGCACAAAAGTAGCACAAACGAATGAGACAAGTTTGGGTTGATTTTGACATAGTTGGGGTTTAGTCATGGATAATAACACGTTAATTACGCAGTAATAAAATAAAAACTATAATAGTTGGACTTAATAATGTCAGCACAAAAGTAGCACAAACGAATGAGACAAGTTTGGGTTGATTTTGACATAGTTGGGGGTTAGTCATGGATAATAACACGTTAATTACGCAGTAATAAAATACAAACTATAATAGTTGGACATAATAATGTCAGCACAAAAGTAGCACAAACGAATGAGACAAGTTTGGATAGATTTGGACTTGTTTGGGGGCTAGTTATGAATAATAACACATTAATTACACGTTAATAACATAAAAACTATAAAAGTTGGACAAAATAATATCAGCACAAAAGTAGCACAAACGAATGAGACAAGTTTGGATAGATTTGGACTTGTTTGGGGGCTAGTTATGAATAATAACACGTTAATTACACGTTAATAACACAAAAACTATAATAGTTGGACTTAATAATGTCAGCACAAAAGTAGCACAAACGAATGAGACAAGTTTGGGTTGATTTTGACATAGTTGGGGGTTAGTCATGGATAATAACACGTTAATTACGCAGTAATAAAATAAAAACTATAATAGTTGGACATAATAATGTCAGCACAAAAGTAGCACGAACGAATGAGACAAGTTTGGGTTTATTTTGACATAGTTGGGGGTTAGTCATGAATAATAACACGTTAATTACACGTTAATAACACAAAACCTATAATAGTTGGACTTAATAATGTCAGCACAAAAGTAGCACAAACGAATGAGACAAGTTTGGGTTGATTTTGACATAGTTGGGGGTTAGTCATGGATAATAACACGTTAATTACGCAGTAATAAAATACAAACTATAATAGTTGGACATAATAATGTCAGCACAAAAGTAGCACAAACGAATGAGACAAGTTTGGATGGATTTGGACTTGTTTGGGGGCTAGTTATGAATAATAACACGTTAATTACACGTTAATAACATAAAAACTATAATAGTTGGACAAAATAATATCAGCACAAAAGTAGCACAAACGAAGGGGACAAGTTTGGATGGATTTGGACTTGTTTGGGGGTTAGTCATGAATACTAACACGTTAATTACACGTTAATAACATAAAAACTATAATAGTTGGACAATAATTTCAGCACAAAAGTAGCACAAACGAAGGGGACAAGTTTGGGTAGATTTGGACTTGTTGGGGGCTAGTTATGAATAATAACACGTTAATTACACGTTATTAACTTAAAAAGTATAATAGTTGGACAAAATAATTTTAGCACAAATGTAGCACAAACGAATGAAACAAGTTTGGGTTGATTTTGACTTCTTTGGGGGCTAGTTATGAATAATAACACGTTAATTACACGTTAATAACATAAAAACTATAATAGTTGGACAAAATAATATCAGCACAAAAGTAGCACAAACGAATGAGACAAGTTTGGATGGATTTGGACTTGTTTGGGGGTTAGTCATGAATAATAACACGTTAATAACATAAAAACTATAATAGTTGGACAAAATAATATCAGCACAAAAGTAGCACAAACGAATGAGACAAGTTTGGATACATTTGGACTTGTTTGGGGGTTAGTCATGAATAATAACACATTAATTACACGTTAATAAAATTAAAAACTATAATAGTTGGACAATAATTTCAGCACAAAAGTAGCACAAACGAATGGGACAAGTTTGGGTTGATTTGGACTTGTTTGGGGGGGGCTAGTTATGAATAATAACACGTTAATAACACAAAAACTATAAAAGTTGGACAAAATAATATCAGCACAAAAGTAGCACAAACGAATGAGACAAGTTTGGATGGATTTGGACTTGTTTGGGGGTTAGTCATGAATAATAACACGTTAATTACACGTTTATAACATAAAAACTATAATAGTTGGACAAAATAATATCAGCACAAATGTAGCACAAACGAATGAGACAAGTTTGGATACATTTGGACTTGTTTGGGGGTTAGTCATGAATAATAACACATTAATTACACGTTGATAAAATTAAAAACTATAATAGTTGGACAATAATTTCAGCACAAAAGTAGCACAAACGAATGGGACAAGTTTGGATGGATTTTGACTTGTTTGGGGGTTAGTCATGGATAATAACACGTTAATTGCAAGTTAATAACATAAAAACTATAATAGTTGGACAATAATTTCAGCACAAAAGTAGCACAAACGAAGGGGACAAGTTTGGGTTGATTTTGACTTGTTTGGGGGTTAGTCATGGATAATAACATGTTAACATAAAACTATAATAGTTGGACAAAATAATTGCAGCACAAAAGTAGCACAAACGAATTGGACACGTTTGGGTTGATTTTGACTTGGTTCTGGGATGATTATGATTTACACGTTAATTAGGCGGTAATAACATAAAAACCACATAAAGCTAATAACATAAAAACAATGATAGACTCCAAATAATTTTGGCACAAATGCAGCACAAACAAATGAGACAAGTTTGGGTTTATTTTGACATAGTTGGGGGTTAGTCATGGATAATAACACGTTAATTACGCAGTAATAAAATAAAAACTATAATAGTTGGACATAATAATGTCAGCACAAAAGTAGCACAAACGAATGAGACAAGTTTGGGTTGATTTTGACATAGTTGGGGGTTAGTCATGAATAATAACACGTTAATTACACGTTAATAACACAAAAACTATAATAGTTGGACATAATAATGTCAGCACAAAAGTAGCACAAACGAATGAGACAAGTTTGGGTTGATTTTGACATAGTTGGGGGTTAGTCATGGATAATAACACGTTAATTACGCAGTAATAAAATAAAAACTATAATAGTTGGACATAATAATGTCAGCACAAAAGTAGCACAAACGAATGAGACAAGTTTTGGTTTATCTTGACATAGTTGGGGGTTAGTCATGAATAATAACACGTTAATTACACGTTAATAACACAAAAAGTATAATAGTTGGACATAATAATGTCAGCACAAAAGTAGCACAAACGAATGAGACAAGTTTGGTTTTATTTTGACATAGTTGGGGGTTAGTCATGGATAATAACACGTTAATTACGCAGTAATAAAATAAAAACTGTAATAGTTGGACATAATAATGTCAGCACAAAAGTAGCACAAACGAATGAGACAAGTTTGGGTTGATTTTGACATAGTTGGGGGTTAGTCATGAATAATAACACGTTAATTACACGTTAATAACATAAAATCTATAATAGTTGGACAAAATAATATCAGCACAAATGTAGCACAAACGAGTGAGACAAGTTTGGATAGGTTTTAACTTGTTTGGGGGTTAGTCATGAATAATAACACGTTAATTACACATTAATAACATAAAAAGTATAATAGTTGGACATAATAATGTCAGCACAAAAGTAGCACAAACGAATGAGACAAGTTTGGTTTTATTTTGACATAGTTGGGGGTTAGTCATGGATAATAACACATTAATTACACGTTAATAAAATTAAAAACTATAATAGTTGGACAATAATGTCAGCACAAAAGTAGCACAAACGAATGGGACAAGTTTGGGTAGATTTGGACTTGTTTGGGGGTTAGTCATGAATAATAACACGTTAATTACACGTTAATAACATAAAAACTATAATAGTTGGACAAAATAATATCAGCACAAATGTAGCACAAACGAATGAGACAAGTTTGGATAGGTTTTAACTTGTTTGGGGGTTAGTCATGAATAATAACACGTTAATTACACGTTAATAACACAAAAACTATAATAGTTGGACATAATAATGTCAGCACAAAAGTAGCACAAACGAATGAGACAAGTTTGGGTTGATTTGGACTTGTTTGGGGGGGCTAGTTATGAATAATAACACGTTAATAACCCAAAAACTATAAAAGTTGGACAAAATAATATCAGCACAAAAGTAGCACAAACGAATGAGACAAGTTTGGATGGATTTTGACTTGTTTGGGGGTTAGTCATGAATAATAACACGTTAATAACACGTTAATAACATAAAAACTATAATAGTTGGACAAAATAATATCAGCACAAAAGTAGCACAAACGAATGAGACAAGTTTGGATGGATTTTGACTTGTTTGGGGGCTAGTCATGAATAATAACACATTAATTACACGTTAATAAAATTAAAAACTATAATAGTTGGACAATAATTTCAGCACAAAAGTAGCACAAACGAATGGGACAAGTTTGGGTTGATTTGGACTTGTTTGGGGGGCTAGTTATGAATAATAACACGTTAATAACACAAAAACTATAATAGTTGGACAAAATAATATCAGCACAAAAGTAGCACAAACGAATGAGACAATTTTGGATAGATTTGGACTTGTTTGGGGGCTAGTTATGAATAATAACACATTAATTACACGTTAATAACATAAAAACTATAATAGTTGGACAATAATTTCCGCACAAAAGTAGCACAAACGAATGAGACAAGTTTGGGTTTATTTTGACTTGTTTGGGGGTTGGTCATGAATAATAACACGTTAATTACACGTTAATAACATAAAAACTATAATAGTTGGACAAAATAATATCAGCACAAAAGTAGCACAAACGAATGAGACAAGTTTGGATAGGTTTTAACTTGTTTGGGGGTTAGTCATGAATAATAACACGTTAATTACACGTTAATAAAATTAAAAACTATAATAGTTGGACAATAATTTCAGCACAAAAGTAGCACAAACGAATGGGACAAGTTTGGGTTGATTTGGACTTGTTTGGGGGGGGCTAGTTATGAATAATAACACGTTAATAACACAAAAACTATAATAGTTGGACAAAATAATATCAGCACAAAAGTAGCACAAACGAATGAGACAAGTTTGGATGGACTTTGACTTGTTTGGGGGTTAGTCATGAATAATAACACGTTAATAACACGTTAATAACACAAAAACTATAATAGTTGGACATAATAATGTCAGCACAAAAGTAGCACAAACGAATGAGACAAGTTTGGGTAGATTTTGACTTGTTTGGGGGCTAGTTATGAATAATAACACATTCATTACACGTTAATAACATAAAAACTATAATAGTTGGACAAAGTGATATCAGCACAAATATAGCACAAACGAATGGGACAAGTTTGGGTTGATTTGGACTTGTTTGGGGGTTAGTTATGAATAATAACATGTTAATTACACATTAATAACATAAAAACTATAATAGTTGGACAATAATTTCAGCACAAAAGTAGCACAAACGAATGAGACAAGTTTGGGTGGATTTTGACTTGTTTGGGGGTTAGTCATGAATAATAACACATTCAGAACACGTTAATAACATAAAAACTATAATAGTTGGACAAAATAATATCATCACAAAAGTAGCACAAACGAATGGGACAAGTTTGGGTTGATTTGGACTTGTTTGGGGGGGGCTAGTTATGAATAATAACACGTTAATAACACAAAAACTATAAAAGTTGGACAAAATATTATCAGCACAAAAGTAGCACAAACGAATGAGACAAGTTTGGATAGATTTGGACTTGTTTGGGGGCTAGTTATGAATAATAACACGTTAATTACACGTTAATAACATAAAAACTATAATAGTTGGACAATCATTTCCGCACAAAAGTAGCACAAACGAAGGGGACAAGTTTGGATGGATTTTGACTTGTTTGGGGGTTAGTCATGAATAATAACACGTTAATAACACGTTAATAACATAAAATCTATAAAAGTTGGACAAAATAATATCAGCACAAAAGTAGCACAAACGAATGAGACAATTTTGGATGGATTTGGACTTGTTTGGGGGCTAGTTATGAATAATAACACGTTAATTACACATTAATAACATAAAAACTATAATAGTTGGACAATAATTTCCGCACAAAAGTAGCACAAACAAATGAGACAAGTTTGGGTTGATTTTGACATAGTTGGGGGTTAGTCATGAATAATAACACGTTAATTACACGTTAATAACATAAAAACTATAATAGTTGGACAAAATAATATCAGCACAAATGTAGCACAAACGAATGAGACAAGTTTGGATAGGTTTTAACTTGTTTGGGGGTTAGTCATGAATAATAACACGTTAATTACACATTAATAACATAAAAAGTATAATAGTTGGACATAATAATGTCAGCACAAAAGTAGCACAAACGAATGAGACAAGTTTGGGTTTATTTTGACTTGTTTGGGGGTTGGTCATGAATAATAACACGTTAATTACACGTCAATAACACAAAAACTATAATAGTTGGACATAATAATGTCAGCACAAAAGTAGCACAAACGAATGAGACAAGTTTGGGTTGATTTTGACATAGTTGGGGGTTAGTCATGAATAATAACACGTTAATTATACGTTAATAACATAAAAACTATAATAGTTGGACAAAATAATATCAGCACAAATGTAGCACAAACGAATGAGACAAGTTTGGATGGATTTGGACTTGTTTGGGGGCTAGTCATGAATAATAACACGTTAATTACACGTTAATAACATAAAAACTATAATAGTTGGACAAAATAATATCAGCACAAAAGTAGCACAAACGAATGAGACAAGTTTGGATGGATTTGGACTTGTTTGGGGGTTAGTCATGAATAATAACACGTTAATTACACGTTAATAACACAAAAACTATAATAGTTGGACATAATAATGTCAGCACAAAAGTAGCACAAACGAATGAGACAAGTTTGGGTTGATTTTGACATAGTTGGGGGTTAGTCATGAATAATAACACGTTAATTACACGTTAATAACACAAAAACTATAATAGTTGGACATGATAATGTCAGCACAAAAGTAGCACAAATGAATGAGACAAGTTTGGGTTGATTTTGACTTGTTTGGGGGGGCTGGTTATGAATAATAACACGTTAGTTACACGTTAATAACATAAAACCTATAAAAGTTGGACAAAATAATATCAGCACAAATGTAGCACAAACGAATGAGACAAGTTTGGATACATTTGGACTTGTTTGGGGGTTAGTCATGAATAATAACACATTAATTACACGTTAATAAAATTAAAAACTATAATAGTTGGACAATAATTTCAGCACAAAAGTAGCACAAACGAATGGGACAAGTTTGGGTTGATTTGGACTTGTTTGGGGGGGCTAGTTATGAATAATAACACGTTAATAACACAAAAACTATAAAAGTTGGACAAAATAATATCAGCACAAAAGTAGCACAAACGAATGAGACAATTTTGGATAGATTTGGACTTGTTTGGGGGCTAGTCATGAATAATAACACGTTAATTACACGTTAATAACATATAAACTATAATAGTTGGACAATAATCTCAGCACAAAAGTAGCACAAACGAAAGGGACAAGTTTGGGTAGATTTGGACTTGTTGGGGGCTAGTCATGAATAATAACACGTTAATTACACGTTATTAACTTAAAAAGTATAATAGTCGGACAAAATAATTTTAGCACAAATGTAGCACAAACGAATGAAACAAGTTTGGGTTGATTTTGACTTCTTTGGGGGCTAGTTATGAATAATAACACGTTAATTACACGTTAATAACATAAAAACTATAATAGTTGGACAAAATAATATCAGCACAAATGTAGCACAAACGAATGAGACAAGTTTGGGTTGATTTGGACTTGTTTGGGGGGGCTAGTTATGAATAATAACACGTTAATAACACAAAAACTATAAAAGTTGGACAAAATAATATCAGCACAAAAGTAGCACAAACGAATGAGACAATTTTGGATAGATTTGGACTTGTTTGGGGGTTAGTCATGAATAATAACACGTTAATTACACGTTAATAACATAAAAACTATAATAGTTGGACAATAATTTCCGCACAAAAGTAGCACAAACGAAGGGGACAAGTTTGGGTTGATTTGGACTTGTTTGGGGGGGCTAGTTATGAATAATAACACGTTAATAACACAAAAACTATAAAAGTTGGACAAAATAATATCAGCACAAAAGTAGCACAAACGAATGAGACAATTTTGGATAGATTTGGACTTGTTTGGGGGGCTAGTTATGAATAATAACACGTTAATTACACGTTATTAACTTAAAAAGTATAATAGTTGGACAAAATAATTTTAGCACAAATGTAGCACAAACGAATGAAACAAGTTTGGGTTGATTTTGACTTCTTTGGGGGCTAGTTATGAATAATAACACGTTAATTACACGTTAATAACATAAAAACTATAATAGTTAGACAAAATAATATCAGCACAAAAGTAACACAAACGAATGAGACAAGTTTGGATGGATTTGAACTTGTTTGGGGGCTAGTCATGAATAATAACACATTCAGAACATGTTAATAACATAAAAACTATAATAGTTGGACAAAATAATATCAGCACAAATGCAGCACAAACGAATGAGACAAGTTTGGGTTGATTTTGACATAGTTGGGGGTTAGTCATGGATAATAACACGTTAATTACGCAGTAATAAAATAAAAACTATAATAGTTGGACAAAATAATATCAGCACAAAAGTAGCACAAACGAATGAGACAAGTTTTGGTTTATCTTGACATAGTTGGGGGTTAGTCATGAATAATAACACGTTAATTACACGTTAATAACACAAAAACTATAATAGTTGGACATAATAATGTCAGCACAAAAGTAGCACAAACGAATGAGACAAGTTTGGTTTTGTTTTGACATAGTTGGGGGTTAGTCATGGATAATAACACGTTAATTACGCAGTAATAAAATAAAAACTGTAATAGTTGGACATAATAATGTCAGCACAAAAGTAGCACAAACGAATGAGACAAGTTTTGGTTTATCTTGACATAGTTGGGGGTTAGTCATGAATAATAACACGTTAATTACACGTTAATAACACAAAAACTATAATAGTTGGACATAATGTCAGCACAAAAGTAGCACAAACGAATGAGGCAAGTTTGGGTTGATTTTGACATAGTTGGGGGTTAGTCATGGATAATAACACGTTAATTACGCAGTAATAAAATAAAAACTGTAATAGTTGGACATAATAATGTCAGCACAAAAGTAGCACAAACGAATGAGACAAGTTTGGGTTGATTTTGACTTGTTTGGGGGGGCTAGTTATGAATAATAACACGATAATAACACAAAAACTTTAAAAGTTGGACAAAATAATATCAGCACAAAAGTAGCACAAACGAATGAGACAATTTTGGATAGATTTGGACTTGTTTGGGGGGCTAGTTATGAACAATAACACGTTAATAACATAAAAACTATAATAGTTGGACAAAATAATACCAGCACAAAAGTAGCACAAACGAATGAGACAAGTTTGGATAGATTTGGACTTGTTTGGGGGCTAGTTATGAACAATAACACGTTAATAACATAAAAACTATAATAGTTGGACAAAATAATATCAGCACAAATGTAGCACAAACGAATGAGACAAGTTTGGGTAGATTTTGACTTGTTTGGGGGCTAGTTATGAATAATAACACGTTAATTACACGTTAATAACATAAAAACTATAATAGTTGGACAATAATTTCAGCACAAAAGTAGCACAAACGAAGGGGACAAGTTTGGGTAGATTTGGACTTGTTTGGGGGCTAGTTATGAATAATAACACATTAATTACACGTTAATAACATAAAAACTATAAAAGTTGGACAAAATAATATCAGCACAAAAGTAGCACAAACCAATGAGACAATTTTGGATACATTTGGACTTGTTTGGGGGCTAGTCATGAATAATAACACGTTAATTACACGTTAATAACATAAAAACTATAATAGTTGGACAATAATTTCAGCACAAAAGTAGCACAAACGAAGGGGACAAGTTTGGGTAGATTTTGGCTCGTTCGGGGGTTAGTCATGAATAATAACACGTTAATTACACGTTATTAACTTAAAAAGTATAATAGTCGGACAAAATAATTTTAGCACAAATGTAGCACAAACGAATGAAACACGTTTGGGTTGATTTTGACTTCTTTGGGGGCTAGTTATGAATAATAACACGTTTATTACACGTTAATAACATAAAAACTATAATAGTTGGACAAAATAATATCAGCACAAAAGTAGCACAAACGAATGGGACAAGTTTGGATGGATTTTGACTTGTTTGGGGGTTAGTCATGAATAATAACACATTAATTACACGTTAATAAAATTAAAAACTATAATAGTTGGACAATAATTTCAGCACAAAAGTAGCACAAACGAATGGGACAAGTTTGGGTTGATTTGGACTTGTTTGGGGGGGCTAGTTATGAATAATAACACGTTAATAACACAAAAACTATAAAAGTTGGACAAAATAATATCAGCACAAAAGTAGCACAAACGAATGAGACAATTTTGGATAGATTTGGACTTGTTTGGGGGCTAGTCATGAATAATAACACGTTACTTACACGTTAATAACATAAAAACTATAATAGTTGGACAATAATTTCCGCACAAAAGTAGCACAAACGAAGGGGACAAGTTTGGGTAGATTTTGGCTTGTTCGGGGGCTAGTCATGAATAATAACACGTTAATTACACGTTATTAACTTAAAAAGTATAATAGTCGGACAAAATAATTTTAGCACAAATGTAGCACAAACGAATGAAACAAGTTTGGGTTGATTTTGACTTCTTTGGGGGCTAGTTATGAATAATAACACGTTAATTACACGTTAATAACATAAAAACTATAATAGTTGGACAAAATAATATCAGCACAAAAGTAGCACAAACGAATGAGACAAGTTTGGATGGATTTTGACTTGTTTGGGGGTTAGTCATGAATAATAACACATTAATTACACGTTAATAAAATTAAAAACTATAATAGTTGGACAATAATTTCAGCACAAAAGTAGCACAAACGAATGAGACAAGTTTGGATAGATTTGGACTTGTTTGGGGGCTAGTTATGAACAATAACACGTTAATAACACAAAAACTATAAAAGTTGGACAAAATAATATCAGCACAAAAGTAGCACAAACGAATGAGACAAGTTTGGATGGATTTGGACTTGTTTGGGGGCTAGTTATGAATAATAACACGTTAATTACACGTTAATAACATAAAAACTATAATAGTTGGACAATAATTTCCGCACAAAAGTAGCACAAACGAAGGGGACAATTTTGGGTAGATTTTGACTTGTTTGGGGGCTAGTTATGAACAATAACACGTTAATAACATAAAAACTATAAAAGTTGGACAAAATAATATCAGCACAAAAGTAGCACAAACGAATGAGACAATTTTGGATAGATTTGGACTTGTTTGGGGGCTAGTTATGAATAATAACACGTTAATTACACGTTAATAACATAAAAACTATAATAGTTGGACAATAATTTCCGCACAAAAGTAGCACAAACGAAGGGGACAAGTTTGGGTAGATTTGGACTTGTTTGGGGGCTAATTATGAATAATAACACGTTAATTACACGTTAATAACATAAAAACTATAATAGTTGGACAAAATAATATCAGCACAAATGTAGCACAAACGAATGAGACAAGTTTGGATGGATTTTGACTTGTTTGGGGGTTAGTCATGAATAATAACACGTTAATAACACGTTAATAACATAAAAACTATAATAGTTGGACAAAATAATATCAGCACAAAAGTAGCACAAACGAATGAGACAAGTTTGGGTTTATTTTGACATAGTTGGGGGTTAGTCATGGATTATAACACGTTAATTATGCAGTAATAAAATAAAAACTGTAATAGTTGGACATAATAATGTCAGCACAAAAGTAGCACAAACGAATGAGACAAGTTTGGGTTGATTTTGACATAGTTGGGGGTTAGTCATGGATAATAACACGTTAATTATGCAGTAATAAAATAAAAACTGTAATAGTTGGACATAATAATGTCAGCACAAAAGTAGCACAAACGAATGAGACAAGTTTGGGTTGATTTGGACATAGTTGGGGGTTAGTCATGAATAATAACACGTTGATTACACGTTAATAACATTAAAACTATAATAGTTGGACATAATAATGTCAGCACAAAAGTAGCACAAACGAATGAGACAAGTTTGGATAGATTTTGACTTGTTTGGGGGCTATTTATGAATAATAACACGTTAATAACATAAAAACTATAATAGTTGGACAAAATAATTTCCGCAGAAATGTTTGAGACACGGTTGGGATGATTTTTGACAAGTTGGGGGTCTGGGTCAGCAAATTAATTTTTGGAATAGCTTAAAAACCGTATTGGGTCCACACAAGATAAATCACGTGTCCCCCGGGGGGTCTTGAACTCTTCCGGACCAACTTGGTGAGAGAGCACTTTTCAGTCCTCCTGCACCCCCCCCCCCCCCCCCCCCCAACCCCGGCCCACTTTGTGTTCCAGCGGAGGATGAGTCAGTCCGCAGGTTGTTCCTTTGTGCTTGATCTAACCATGTGGCTGCAGGGTCCTACAAGTGGAACATGGTTCCGTCAAGCACCATGGAACGGCCCTGCCCGAGCCCTGCAGCATGGCCCAGATGCAAGACACAAACCTGTGTGTGTGTGTGTGTGTGTGTGTGTGTGTGTGTGTGTGTGTGTGTGTGTAGCAGGAGGCTGATAAAGAGGTCCTGGGTTTGAGGACCTGTTGAGGAGTCCAGTACCTGCCCCTTAAGTGGACTGGCATCTTAGTGACTCTGCCCTTGTGGTTGCCAATCAGGTGCTGAGGATTACCGCAGCAAGCTGGGAGGAGACTGCTTCGCCGACCTGGCCTGCCCTGAGAAGTGCCGCTGTGAGGGCACCACGGTGGACTGCTCCAACCAGAAACTCAGCAAGATACCAGACCACGTCCCTCAGTACACCGCAGAACTGTGAGTCACTTTGGGAGTTTCAGGCGACCTTCCCCTGACCTGGTTTTTTATTTTACCCTGCCAACATCTCCTCTCTCTCTCTCTCTCTCTCTCTCTCTCGCTCGCTCGTGGAGGCGTCTGAACAACAACGAGTTCACCGTGCTGGAGGCCACCGGGATCTTCAAGAAGTTGCCCCAGCTGCGGAAGATGTGAGTCGGACATACCTCTTAAGGCCCAAGCTGTTTGTTTACATGCTGTTTTTATTTCTCTTTGCTATCTGGGCTTAGTGGACCCTAATTAGAATAAAAACTAAAAATCACCTTTTGATATGATGTACTTAGTCCATAAGTACACAAACGTGTACTTCATGTTTAGTGACATGCTAATTCTTATTTTTACCCTTTTTTTTACCCCAAATTCCATTGTATGTTATTCTCTTCTGACACCACCAGATGGCAGTATAAGTGTCCACATAAGTGGCCATAAGACCCCAATTCAGTAGAGTACACAATTTTGGAAGTAAGAGCTAAAAGGTGCTGTCCACATATGTGGCCACTAAGCCTTTAGAGGTTTTAAGAATGCTTCCACCAAAAAAAAAAGTGTAATAAGAGAGCAAACAGGTGTAAAGTAACAAGAAAATGTTGCATTGTTGACTCTAATAATAACACTGTCCTTGCTCAAAGAATAATTAAAACGTATAATTGATGGACAGATCTGAATAATAATAATAATAATAGATTTTATTTGTAAAAAGCACTTTAAATTGAGCAAACAACCTCAAAGTGCTACAGTGTATTAAAAAAAAAAATAATAATAATAATAATAAAAAATAAATACAAATAAAAACTAGAACAGCTTAATAGCTAGAACTAGTATGCATATATCTATAAAAAGGCATTTTTTCAAAATAAGAGTTTTTGAGCCTTTTTTTAAAGCATCCACAGTCTGTGGTGCCCTCAGGTGGTCAGGGAGAGCGTTCCACAGACTGGGAGCGGCGGAGCAGAAAGCCCGGTCTCCCATAGTTCGTAGCTGAGTCGGACATGTTGTGCACCGAAGTGCGGCCCAAAACTCATACCTCTTAGGGCCCAAGCTGTTTGTTTACATACTTTTTTTTCTTTTTCTTTGCTATCTGGGCTTATTGGACCCTAATTAGAATAAAAACTAAAAATCACCTTTTGATATGATGTACTTAGTCCATAAGTACACACACGTGTACTTCATGTTTAGTGACCTGCTAATTCTTATTTTTACCCTTTTTTTACCCCAAATTCCATTGTATGTTATTCTCTTCTGACACCACCAGATGGCAGTATAAATGTCCACATAAGTGGCCATAAGACCCCAATTCAGTAGAGTACACAATTTTGGAAAAAAGAGCTAAAAGGTGCTGTCCACATATGTGGCCACTAAGCCTTTAGAGGTTTTAAGAATGCTTCCACCAAAAAAAAAGTGTAATAAGAGAGCAAACAGGTATAAAGTAACAAGAAAATGTTGCAATGTTGACTCTAATAATAACACTGTCCTTGCTCAAACAATAATTAAAACGTATAATTGACGGACAGATCTGAATAATAGTAATAATAATAGATTTTATTTGTAAAAAGCACTTTACATTGAGCAAGCAACCTCAAAGTGCTACAGTGTATTAAAAAAATAATAATAATAATAATAAAAAAGATAATAAAAATAAAAACTAGAACAGCTTAATAGCTAGAACTAGTATGCATATATCTATAAAAAGGCTTTTTTTTTTTAAAGAAGGGTTTTTGAGCCTATTTTAAAAGCATCCACCGCCTGTGGTGCCCTCAGGTGGTCAGGGAGAGCGTTCCACAGACTGGGAGCGGCGGAGCAGAAAGCCCGGTCTCCCATAGTTCGTAGTGTTGTGCACCGAAGTGCGGCCCAAAACTCATACCTCTTAGGGCCCGAGCTGTTTGTTTACATACTTTTTTTTTTTTTTCTTTGCTATTTGGGCTTATTGGACCCTAATTAGAATAAAAACTAAAAATCACCTTTTGATATGATGTACTTAGTCCATAAGTACACAAATGTGTACTTCATGTTTAGTGACATGCTGATTCTTATTTTTACCCTTTTTTTACCCCAAATTCCATTGTATGTTATTCTCTTCTGACACCACCAGATGGCAGTATAAGTGTCCACATAAGTGGCCATAAGACCCCAATTCAGTAGAGTACACAATTTTGGAAGTAAGAGCTAAAAGGTGCTGTCCACGTATGTGGCCACTAAGCCTTTAGAGGTTTTAAGAATGCTTCCACCAAAAAAAAAAGTGTAATAAGAGAGCAAACAGGTATAAAGTAACAAGAAAATGTTGCAATGTTGACTCTAATAATAACACTGTCCTTGCTCAAAGAATAATTAAAACGTATAATTGACGGACAGATCTGAATAATAATAATAATAATAGATTTTATTTGTAAAAAGCACTTTACATTGAGCAAGCAACCTCAAAGTGCTACAGTGTATTAAAAAAAATAATAATAATAATAATAAAAAAGATAATAAAAATAAATACAAATAAAAACTAGAACAGCTTAATAGCTAGAACTAGTATGCATATATCTATAAAAATGCTTTTTTTTAAAGAAGGGTTTTTGAGCCTATTTTAAAAGCATCCACCGTCTGTGGTGCCCTCAGGTGGTCAGGGAGAGCGTTCCACAGACTGGGAGCGGCGGAGCAGAAAGCCCGGTCTCCCATAGTTCGTAGTGTTGTGCACCGAAGTGCGGCCCAAAACTCATACCTCTTAGGGCCCAAGCTGTTTGTTTACATACTTTTTTTTATTTTTCTTTGCTATCTGGGCTTATTGGACCCTAATTAGAATAAAAACTAAAAATCACCTTTTGATATGATGTACTTAGTCCATAAGTACACACACGTGTACTTCATGTTTAGTGACATGCTGATTCTTATTTTTACCCTTTTTTTACCCCAAATTCCATTGTATGTTATTCTCTTCTGACACCACCAGATGGCAGTATAAGTGTCCACATAAGTGGCCATAGGACCCCAATTCAGTAGAGTACACAATTTTGGAAGTAAGAGCTAAAAGGTGCTGTCCACATATGTGGCCACTAAGCCTTTAGAGGTTTTAAGAATGCTTCCACCAAAAAAAAAAGTGTAATAAGAGAGCAAACAGGTATAAAGTAACAAGAAAATGTTGCAATGTTGACTCTAATAATAACACTGTCCTTGCTCGAAGAATAATTAAAACGTATAATTGACGGACAGATCTGAATAATAATAATAATAATAGATTTTATTTGCAAAAAGCACTTTACATTGAGCAAGCAACCTCAAAGTGCTACAGTGTATTAAAAAAAAAAAAAAATAATAATAATAATAAAAAAGATAATAAAAATAAAAACTAGAACAGCTTTATAGCTAGAACTAGTTTGCATATATCTATAAAAATGCTTTTTTTTTTAAAGAAGGGTTTTTGAGCCTATTTTAAAAGCATCCACCGTCTGTGGTGCCCTCAGGTGGTCAGGGAGAGCGTTCCACAGACTGGGAGCGGCGGAGCAGAAAGCCCGGTCTCCCATAGTTCGTAGTGTTGTGCACCGAAGTGCGGCCCAAAACTCATACCTCTTAGGGCCCAAGCTGTTTGTTTACATACTTTTTTTTATTTTTCTTTGCTATTTGGGCTTATTGGACCCTAATTAGAATAAAAACTAAAAATCACCTTTTGATATGATGTACTTAGTCCATAAGTACACACACGTGTACTTCATGTTTAGTGACATGCTAATTCTTATTTTTACCCTTTTTTTACCCCAAATTCCATTGTATGTTATTCTCTTCTGACACCACCTGATGGCAGTATAAGTGTCCACATAAGTGGCCATAGGACCCCAATTCAGTAGAGTACACAATTTTGGAAAAAATAGCTAAAAGGTGCTGTCCACATATGTGGCCACTAAGCCTTTAGAGGTTTTAAGAATGCTTCCACCAAAAAAAAAGTGTAATAAGAGAGCAAACAGGTATAAAGTAACAAGAAAATGTTGCAATGTTGACTCTAATAATAACACTGTCCTTGCTCAAAGAATAATTAAAACGTATAATTGACGGACAGATTTGAATAATAGTAATAATAATAGATTTTATTTGTAAAAAGCACTTTAAATTGAGCAAACAACCTCAAAGTGCTACAGTGTATTAAAAAAAATAAATAATAATAATAATAATAAAAAAGATAATAAAAATAAAAACTAGAACAGCTTAATAGCTAGAACTAGTATGCATATATCTATAAAAATGCTTTTTTTTAAAGAAGGGTTTTTGAGCCTATTTTAAAAGCATCCACCGTCTGTGGTGCCCTCAAGTGGTCAGGGAGAGCGTTCCACAGACTGGGAGCGGCGGAGCAGAAAGCCCGGTCTCCCATAGTTCGTAGTGTTGTGCACCGAAGTGCGGCCCATAACTCATACCTCTTAGGGCCCAAGCTGTTTGTTTACATACTTTTTTTTATTTTTCTTTGCTATTTGGGCTTATTGGACCCTAATTAGAATAAAAACTAAGAATCACCTTTTGATATGATGTACTTAGTCCATAAGTACACAAACGTGTACTTCATGTTTAGTGACATGCTAATTCTTATTTTTACCCTTTTTTCACCCCAAATTCCATTGTATGTTATTCTCTTCTGACACCACCAGATGGCAGTATAAGTGTCCACATAAGTGGCCATAGGACCCCAATTCAGTAGTGTACAACATTTTGGAAATAAGTTCTAAAAAGGTGCTGTCCACATATGTGGCCACTAAGCCTTTAGAGGTTTTAAGAATGCTTCCACCAAAAAAAAACACATAAAAAGTGTAATAAGAGAGCAAACAGGTATAAAGTAACAAGAAAATTTTGCAATGTTGACACTAATAATAACACTGTCCTTGCTCAAAGAATAATAAAAACGTATAATTGACGGACAGATCTGAATAATAATAATAATAGATTTTATTTGTAAAAAGCACTTTACATTGAGCAAGCAACCTCAAAGTGCTACAGTGTATTAAAAAAATAATAATAATAATAAAAAATATAATACAAATAAATAAAAATAAAAACTAGAACAGCCTAATAGCTAGATATAGTATGCATATATCTATAAAAAGGCTTTTTTTCAAAAGAAGAGTTTTAAGCCTTTTTTTAAAAAAGCATCCACAGTCTGTGGTGCCCTCAGGTGGTCAGGGAGAGCACCATAGACAGAGGCGGTGACCTCTGCTCCTGCAAGCGTGCTGGCCACACCTCCCTCCACAATATTATATATATATATATATATATATATATATATATATATATATATATATATATATATATATATATATATATATATATATATACGTTTGTATATACATATATTAAAATACATACATGTATTGTATATAGTCGAGGTTTCTGTGTTTTATAGAATAGAATAGAATGGACTTTATTGTCATTATATTTGAATATAATATAAATAGTGGAAACAAATATGGAATACAAAAAAACAACACATAAGTAATAAAGATAAAAAATAAGAATTGAAATAAACAGACTACTATCCAATAAAAACAATAAGTAATCCTGTACAATATCCAAAACAATATACAATTGGTGCTCAATACCGAGATAGAGCGGAATATACGCTAGGTCAGGAAAAAACACAGAGGCTTTTTCATCCCTACAAGCCTGTTTGGCAGGTTTCCCTACTCTTCAGGGAATTTCCCTGAAAATAAATTCCTTGAAGAGCAGGTAAACCTGCCAAACAGGCTTGTAGGGATGAAATAGACTCTGTGTTTTTTCCTGACCTAACGTATATTCCGCTCTGTACAAACCTGTTTTGCAGGTTTTCCTACTTTTCAGGGGATTTCCCTGAAGAGTAGGGAAACCTGCCAAACAGGCTTGTAGGGATGAAATAGCCTCTGTGTTTTTTCCTGACCTAACGTATATTCCGCTCTGTATAAGCCTTTTTTAGCAGGTTTCCCTGCTCTTCAAGGGATTTATTTTCAGGGAAAATTCCCTGAAGAGTAGGGAAACCTGCCGAACAGGCTTGTAGGGATGAAATAGCCTCTGTGTTTTTTCCTGACCTAACATATATTCCGCTCTGTATAAGCCTGTTTTGCAGATTTCTCTGCTCTTCAGGGGATTTATTTTCAGGGAAATTCCCTGAAGAGTAGGGAAACCTGCCGAACAGGCTTGTAGGGATGAAATAGCCTCTGTGTTTTTCCCGACCTAACGTATATTCCGCTCTGTATAAGCCTGTTTCGCAGGTTTCCCTACTTTTCAGGGGATTTCCCTGAAGAGTAGGGAAACCTGCCAAACAGGCTTGTAGGGATGAAATAGCCTCTGTGTTTTTTCCTGACCTAACGTATATTCCGCTCTGTATAAGCCTTTTTTAGCAGGTTTCCCTGCTCTTCAAGGGATTTATTTTCAGGGAAAATTCCCTGAAGAGTAGGGAAACCTGCCGAACAGGCTTGTAGGGATGAAATAGCCTCTGTGTTTTCTCCTGACCTAACATATATTCCGCTCTGTATAAGCCTGTTTCGCAGATTTTCCTGCTCTTCGGGGGATTAGTTTTCAGGGAAATTCCCTGAAGAGTAGGGAAACCTGCCAAACAGGCTTGTAGGGATGAAATAGCCTCTGTGTTTTTCCCGACCTAACGTATATTCCACTCTGTATAAGCCTGTTTTGCAGGTTTCCTTACTCTTCAGGGGATTTTCCTGAAAGGAAATCCCTTGAAGAGCAGGGAAACCTGCCGAACAGGCTTGTAGGGATGAAATAGCCTCTGTGTTTTTTCCTGCCCTATTATATATTCCGCTCTGTATAAGCCTGTTTCGCAGATTTTCCTGCTCTTCAGGGGATTTGTTTTCAGGGAAATTCCCTGAAGAGTAGGGAAACCTGCCAAACAGGCTTGTAGGGATGAAATAGCCTCTGTGTTTTTTCCTGACCTAACGTATATTCCGCTCTGTATAAGCCTATTTTAGCAGGTTTCCCTGCTCTTCAAGGGATTTATGTTCAGGGAAATTTCCTGAAGAGTAGGGAACCCTGCCGAACAGGCTTGTAGGGATGAAATAGCCTCTGTGTTTTTTCCTGACCTAACATATATTCCGCTCTGTATAAGCCTGTTTCGCAGATTTCCCTACTCTTCAGGGGATTTCCCTGAAAGGAAATCCCTTGAAGAGCAGGGAAACCTGCGAAACAGGCTTGTAGCGATAAAATAGCCTTTGTAGTTTTTCCTGACCTAATGTACATTTATTTTATATATACTGTAAGTATATATGTCTATTTATGTATATATATATATATATATATATATATATATATATATATATATATATATATATATATATATATATATATATATATACATATATATATATTTATATATATATATTTATATATATATATATATATATATATATATATATATATATATATATATATATATATATATATATATATATATATATACATATATATATATATATATATATATACAGTACAGGCCAAAAGTTTGGACACACCTTCTCATTCAATGTGTTTTCTTTATTTTCATGACTATTTACATTGTAGATTGTCACATCAAAAACTATGAATGTGGAGTTATGTACTTAACGAAAAAAGGTGAAATAACTGAAAACATGTTTAATATTCTAGTTTCTTCAAAATAGCCTCCCTTTGCTCTGATTACTGCTTTGCACACTCTCGGCATTCTCTTGATGAGCTTGAAAACCATTTGAGGTGACTACCTCTTTTGCTTGGACAAAAACACAATATAAACAATGTGTAAGTCAGTCATTCTCAAACTGTGGTACGTGCACCGCTCGTGGTACGCGGGCTCCATCGAGTCGTACGCCAAATAATTACTTAATTAAATATTCACACACAGTGTGACCGTTCGAACTGTGTGCAATATTACAGTGGCCAAAATATTGAATATACTTGTTAAATAGAACATATGCCTTGTTTTAAATGAATACTTAGGCCTACTAGGCTACTGTATTTTAACATTATGGTAGGAGTTGTTTTCTGAGGTGTTGCTGGAAAAAAGTTTCATATTCAGATCTATTCGTCGATTCTACATTTGTATTATTTTTTGTGCAAATTAGTGTCAATATTGCAACATTTTCATTAACATTACGCCTCTTTGCTCTTTTATACCACTTTGTATGGGGTTTTTATTTGTAATAGAGTTTCTAGAAGTCTCCAAAATCCCATGTTTTGTCCTCGGTGCACAGAAACCTGAGTAACAACCGCATCACTGACATCGAGGAGGGGACTTTTGAAGGCGCTTCAGGGGTCAATGAGCTGATTCTGACCTCCAACAGACTGGAGAACGTACATCACCGCATGCTGAAGGGACTCGCCGGCCTGCGCACTCTGTGAGTCCACATCTACACGCATCCACACACACTCTGTGAGTCCACATCCACACACACTCTGTGAGTCCACATCCACACACACTCTGTGAGTCCACACACGCATCCACACACACTCTGTGAGTCCACACACGCATCCACACACACTCTGTGAGTCCACATCTACACGCATCCACACACACTCTGTGAGTCCACACACGCATCCACACACACTCTGTGAGTCCACATCTACACGCATCCACACACACTCTGTGAGTCCACATCTACACGCATCCACACACACTCTGTGAGTCCACACACGCATCCACACACACTCTGTGAGTCCACATCTACACGCATCCACACACACTCTGTGAGTCCACATCCACACACACTCTGTGAGTCCACATCTACACGCATCCACACACACTCTGTGAGTCCACACACGCATCCACACACTCTGTGAGTCCACATCTACACGCATCCACACACACTCTGTGAGTCCACACACGCATCCACACACACTCTGTGAGTCCACATCTACACGCATCCACACACACTCTGTGAGTCCACATCCACACACACTCTGTGAGTCCACACACGCATCCACACACACTCTGTGAGTCCACACACGCATCCACACACACTCTGTGAGTTCACATCTACACGCATCCACACACACTCTGTGAGTCCACATCTACACGCATCCACACACACTCTGTGAGTCCACATCTACACGCATCCACACACACTCTGTGAGTCCACACACGCATCCACACACACTCTGTGAGTCCACATCTACACGCATCCACACACACTCTGTGAGTCCACATCTACACGCATCCACACACACTCTGTGAGTCCACACACGCATCCACACACACTCTGTGAGTCCACATCTACACACATCCACACACACTCTGTGAGTCCACATCTACACGCATCCACACACACTCTGTGAGTCCACATCTACACGCATCCACACACACTCTGTGAGTCCACACACGCATCCACACACACTCTGTGAGTCCACATCTACACGCATCCACACACACTCTGTGAGTCCACACACGCATCCACCCACACTCTGTGAGTCCACACACGCATCCACACACACTCTGTGAGTCCACATCTACACGCATCCACACACACTCTGTGAGTCCACATCTACACGCATCCACACACACTCTGTGAGTCCACACACGCATCCACACACTCTGTGAGTCCACATCTACACGCATCCACACACACTCTGTGAGTCCACACACGCATCCACACACACTCTGTGAGTCCACACACGCATCCACACACACTCTGTGAGTCCACATCTACACGCATCCACACACACTCTGTGAGTCCACATCCACACACACTCTGTGAGTCCACATCTACACGCATCCACACACACTCTGTGAGTCCACACACGCATCCACACACACTCTGTGAGTCCACATCTACACGCATCCACACACACTCTGTGAGTACACATCCACACACACTCTGTGAGTCCACATCTACACGCATCCACACACACTCTGTGAGTCCACACACGCATCCACACACTCTGTGAGTCCACATCTACACGCATCCACACACACTCTGTGAGTCCACATCTACACGCATCCACACACACTCTGTGAGTCCACACACGCATCCACACACACTCTGTGAGTCCACATCTACACGCATCCACACACACTCTGTGAGTCCACATCCACACACACTCTGTGAGTCCACACACGCATCCACACACACTCTGTGAGTCCACACACGCATCCACACACACTCTGTGAGTCCACACACACATCCACCCACACTCTGTGAGTCCACACACGCATCCACACACTCTCTGTGAGTCCACATCTACACGCATCCACACACACTCTGTGAGTCCACATCTACACGCATCCACACACACTCTGTGAGTCCATACACGCATCCACACACACTCTGTGAGTCCACATCTACACGCATCCACATACACTCTGTGAGTCCACATCCACACACACTCTGTGAGTCCACATCTACACGCATCCACACACACTCTGTGAGTCCACACACGCATCCACACACACTCTGTGAGTCCACATCTACACGCATCCACACACTCTGTGAGTCCACATCTACACGCATCCACACACACTCTGTGAGTCCACATCTACACGCATCCACACACACTCTGTGAGTCCACACACGCATCCACACACACTCTGTGAGTCCACATCTACACGCATCCACACACACTCTGTGAGTCCACACACGCATCCACCCACACTCTGTGAGTCCACACACGCATCCACACACACTCTGTGAGTCCACATCTACACGCATCCACACACACTCTGTGAGTCCACATCTACACGCATCCACACACACTCTGTGAGTCCACACACGCATCCACACACACTCTGTGAGTCCACATCTACACGCATCCACACACACTCTGTGAGTCCACATCCACACACACTTTGTGAGTCCACATCTACACGCATCCACACACACTCTGTGAGTCCACACACGCATCCACACACTCTGTGAGTCCACATCTACACGCATCCACACACACTCTGTGAGTCCACATCTACACGCATCCACACACACTCTGTGAGTCCACAGACGCATCCACACACACTCTGTGAGTCCACATCCACACACATCCACACACACTCTGTGAGTCCACACACGCATCCACACACACTCTGTGAGTCCACACACGCATCCACACACACTCTGTGAGTCCACACACGCATCCACACACACTCTGTGAGTCCACACACGCATCCACACACACTCTGTGAGTCCACATCTACACACATCCACACACACTCTGTGAGTCCACACACGCATCCACACACACTCTGTGAGTCCACATTCACACACCAGGACTTGCACGCAACTCTTAACTAAACCATGGAGTTTCATTTGTGCTTTTTTTGGACACACAATTTATGTCACTGAATATTTTGCGTTTCAGTTTTGTGGACTGAAATTTTTCATATCAAATTATGCTGACAATTTAATTGGAAAAAAAAAGTGTTAGCAAAATGCATGTTTAAAATTTCAGTTTAAAAAAATTCAGTGTAAAAAAATTCCGTGTATAAAAATAGTGTAAAAAAATTCAGTGTAAAAAATTCAGTGTAAAAAAACATTCAGTGTAAAAATTTAATGTAAACACAACTCAGTGTATAAAAATTCAGTGTAAAAAAATTTAGAGTGTAAAAATAAAGTGTAAAAAAATTCTGTGTAAAAAATTCAGTGTAAAAAATTCAGTGTAAAAAACATTCAGTGCAAAAATGTAATATAAACAAAATTCAGTGTAAAAAATTGTTGTGTATAAAAATAAAGTGTAAAAAAAATTCAGTGTATAAAAATCAATGTGTAAAATTTCAATGTAAACACAATTCAGTGTATAAAAATTCAGTGGAAAAAATTTTTAGTGTTAAAATAAAGTGTAAAAAAATTCAGTGTAAAAAATTCAGTGTAAAGAAATTGAGTGTAAAAAAATTTCAGTGTAAAAAAATCAATGTGTAAAATTTCAGTGTAAACACAATTCAATGTATAAAAATTCAGTGTAAAAACATTCAGTGTAAAAATTTTATGTAAACACAATTCAGTGTAAAAAAAATTCAGTGTAAAAAATGTGTATAAAAATAAAGTGTAAAAAAATTCAGTGTAAAAAAATGTTAGTGTAAAAAAATCAATGTGTAAAATTTCAGTGTAAACAATTCAGTGTATACAAATTCAGTGTAAAAAAAACTTAGCGTGTATAAAAATTCAGTGTAAAAAACATTCAGTGTAAAAATTTTATGTAAACACAATTCAGTGTATACAAGCAGTGTAAAAAATGTTGTGCATAAAATTAAAGTGTATAAAATTCAGTGTAAAAAAATTCAGTGTAAAAAAAATCAGCGTGTAAAAATTCAGTGTAAAAAAAATTCAGAGTAAAAAAAAATTGTGTATAAAAATAAAGTGTAAAAAAATTCAGTGTAAAATAATTCAGTGTAAAAAAATCAGTGTAAAAAATTTTTGTGTATAAAAATTCAGTGTAAAAAAATTAAGTGTAAAAACAATTTATTGTGTAAAAAAATCTGGATCAATATAAAGGGTGACTCACTCGGCGGACAGTTATTCGGGGAAGCACTCCAAAGTTCCACATTTTGCAGCTTCCGGTCACTTTCACCTCACTCTCTCGGCATCCGTCTGCTCCGACGTCTCACTCTTCCTCTGCGCTCGCACTTTGAAGCAGAAATTCATCCTCCGTATATTCAGCTTCAAAAAGATAAGGTAGTGACTCCTCGTTTGTCCAAAAATAGTCGTCTTCGTTTCTTACCGAATCTGCCGCGATTTGAAAACACACTCCGGAAGTAGCACACACACTTGTTGCCAGAAGCCGGAAGTGCGCTGCTATGGAAACGGAAATAAATGCGCAGAGGAAAATTGAAATTAAAATCCGAGAAAAAAAGACGTGTCGTTGTTTCTCATTATGTTTCTGAATGATTCCCCTTTAAGTTGGAGTACCAGGGTACACTTCAGAGAATATCATTTAGAGTAAGGGTACCTAAACTGGGGCCCGAGGGACAAATTTGGCCCGCCTGGTCGTTTCTTTGTTGACTTCCCTAATTTAATCCAAATGACACTCCACTACCTTACACTTTATGTCAGGTTCAAACACTGATGACATCTATTAAACAAGACAAGAAGCAAAGAATCAAACAGACACAGAATAAAATTTGGACTCAATTGAGGAAAAACGCTGTCGACCTGTAAACTCTTACAGCAGTGGTTCTCAAACTTTTTTTGTCATCCCCCACTTTGGATAAGGGGGAGTTTTCAAGCCCCACCTGCCCCCATCGCCCCAACAGAGCGCTAATGCCAAGCTTTAACATTTTCAAATTTATTGAACATCAAGTTGTATACATTCAAACTCAATAACATAAAATAACATCATATTCAAAGATAAATAAAATAACTGTGCAGCTGTGGTACAACTTGCATCAAGTTCAATAATAAATAAAATAACTTCCATCAAGTTCAATAATAAATAAAACAAGTGTTATAACTTGCATCAAGTTCAATAATAAATCAAAACAAGTGTTATAATTTGCATCACGATCAATAATAAATCAAAAAAAGTGATATAACTTGCATCAAGTTCAATAATAAATCAAAAAAAGTGTTATAACTTGCATTACGTTCAATAATAAATCAAAAAAAGTGTTATAACTTGCATCAAGTTCAATAATAAATCAAATAAAAGTGTTATAACTTGCATCAAGTTCAATAATAAATCAAATAACTTGCATAAAGTTCAATAATAAATCAAAAAAAGTGTTATAACTTGCATCAAGTTCAATCATAAATAAAACAAAAGTGTTATAACTTGCATCAAGTTCAATAATAAATCAAAAAAAGTGTTATAACTTGCATCAAGTTCAATAATAAATCAAATAACTTGCATCAAGTTCAATAATAAATACAATAAAAGTGCCACTTTGCAATCTTTGCAAAAAAAAAAGGAGGAGCTATACATTTGGCAAGACAGGGCAAGTGACAGCACTTTTCCCCGGAAGAGCCACCTTGCTTCACTGTGAAACAGCACGGCTGTATGATCAGCTCCCATTTCCTCACACAGTGCAGAGAACAGTCGCACTTTCAGTGGTCGTGTTTTGATCAAATTTACCGCGCTCACAACATCTGTTAAAACCTCATTGAGTTCGGGGCTGAGCTGCCTTGACGCGAGTGCTTCCCGGTGAATGACACAGTGTGTGCCCGTCACATTTTTGTTTCTCTGCAGGCGCTGGCTCTGGCTCGACGACCTTTGAGGTGCGAGTCACAAATGTATATATTTGTGTAATTGTAGTCCACACACTAGCCTGCTACCCATCCGCGCGAAAGTTTGTTCCACTTAGCCCCGCCCCCATTAGTTACTGTTGCTATGTCTGTCAAACTTTCGCTCGTACCGAGAAATATAAAGCCTACACTAAAAATAAGTACCGGTAATTTCCATTTATTTATATAGCGGATTTCACAGACAGAATCACAAAGTGATTTACAGTGTGTATAGAAAATGAAAGCATAGTAAAAAAAATAATCTAAGAATATAATAATAAATAAAAAAATTTAAAGTGAAATTTCCTCCCGTTCCTCGCGCCCCACCTGTCATGTCTCTATTCCCCACCAGTGGGGAATAGAGAAAATACAGAAAAAAACAGAAAACAGAAAAAAAAAAAAAAAAAAAAAAAAAAAAAATTAAAAATGTTACTACTTCAACATTTCTCGACCCTTTTGAAAAATTCCAACACCAACTCATTCACAACATTCAAGTTTTTTACAATTTTCAAAAAAATTCCCTGTTTTCCCGGAATTTCCAAATTTTTATGAAATTCCCGTTGAAATGAATGGAACATTTTTCAAAGTTCCACAACTCCTAAATTTTTCATCTAATTCAAACCGTTTCAACTTCAAAATATTCAGCCTGTTCAGGAATTGTGTGCTCTTCTTCAACAAATCAAAAAAAATTCCGTGATTTCCTAGAATTCCAGGTTTTCGGAGACATTTTCCTCATTCAAAATGAATTTTTCACACTTGCACCATTTCAAAAAATTTCAACCTATTCAAACCATTCTACCTTCAACACATTCCACTCATCCTGGAAAGTAAAACTATTATTTTTACAATTTCAAAAAAATTCCAGGAATTCCCAGTTTTCCAAACCCTATTTTCACCCTTTTTTCTGTCGACCACTCCTCCCACATTTTTCATCCCACTTCAACCGTTCCACTGTCAAATCATTCTTCCAAATTAGGACAAAAAACAGAGGGTTTTTTTAAATTGGGAAAATTCCCGGTTTTCCCGAAATTCCGTGATACCATTTCTCAATTAAAAATGTTACTACTTCAACATTTTTCGACCCTTTTGAAAAATTCCAACACCAACTCATTCACAACATTCAAGATTTTTACCATTTTCAAAAAAATTCCCTAATTTTACTGGAATTTCCAAATTTTTATGAAATTCCCATTGAAATGAATGGAACATTTTTCAAAGTTCCACAACTCTTAAATGTTTCATCAAATTCAAACCGTTTCAACTTCAAAATATTCAGCCTGTTCAGGAGTTGTGTGCTCTCCTTCAACAAATCAAAAAAAATTCCGGGATTTCCTAGAATTCCAGGTTTTTGGAGACATTTTCCTCATTCAAAATTAATTTTTCACACTTCCACCATTTCCAAATTTTTCAACCTATTCAAACCATTCTACCTTCAACACATTCCACTCATCCTGGACAGTAAAACTATTATTTTTACCATTCAAAAAAATTCCAGGAATTCCCAGTTTTCCAAACCCTATTTTCACCCTTTTTTCTGTCGACCACTCGTCCCACATTTTTCAACCCACTTCAACCGTTCCACCGTCAAACCATTCTTCTTAATTAGGACAAAAAACAGAGGGGGTTTTTTTTATTGGGAAAATTCCCGGTTTTCCCGAAATTCCAGGAATTTAGTGATACCATTTCTCAATTAAATATGTTACAACTTCAACATTTTTCGATTGTTTTGAAAAATTCCAACACCGACTCATTCAAAACATTCAAGTTTGTTACTATTTTCAAAAAAATTCCCTCTTTTCCCGGAATTCCCTCATTTTTATGCAATTCTTATTGAAATGAATGGAACATTTTTCAAAGTTTCGCAACGCCTACATTTTTTATCTAATTCAAACCGTTTCAACTTCAAAATATTCCTCCTGTTCAGGAATTGTGTGCTCTCCTTCAACAATTCAAAAAAAATCCTGGATTTCCCAGAATTCCCAGTTTTTCAAACCCTATTTTCACCATGTTTTCTGTTTTTTTTTGTTTTTTGTTTTTTGTTTGAGAAACTTTGAGAAACTTTTTTTTTTTGTTTTTTGTTTTGTTTGAGAAACTTTGAGAAACGCTGTCTTACAGTGTTTAAGCACGCTCTGGTGAAATATTGTACGCCACCTCTTTTTATTTAGACTTTCCCTGTTTACATAACAACATCTTTTTCTAAAGGAATGGGGAGTATGTAAACAGTCATTGTTTTCGTTCACGTTAACACAAAAGAAGAAGATGCCTCGGGCTTGGGCTGGTCCTGGCTTCAGCTTGAGCATGTCTTCGATGACAATAGATAACCCCCTCCTGTCTCCTCCCATCGTACACAATGGAATTTTCCAAGCCTTTGCTTGGTGCAATAAACACAGCCTCTTGTCTGTTCATTGGGAACTCAGAGAACGGAAAGTTTTTTGATTATTTACGTACAATTTTTATGACACTTTATACGGAAGACAACTTCCAATCTTTGTTTGGCCCACAGCTCATTTGTACATTTTCACTTTGGCCCTTGGAGGCAAAGAGTGTGGCCCCCCATGTTGTTAAACTAAGTGGACTTTGTGCGTGCGCAGCATGCTCCGGAGTAACCGCATCAGCTGCGTGAGCAACAGCAGCTTCGTGGGTCTGAGCTCGGTGCGTCTGCTGTCGCTCTACGACAACCAGATCACCTCCATGAACCCCGGGGCCTTCGACACCCTGCACTCGCTCTCCACACTGTGAGTATACAGCACACCCTCATGATGAGGAAGAAACTTGACATCCGGGGTCCTCCTTTTCCAGCAACCTGCTGGCCAATCCCTTCAACTGCAACTGTCACCTGGCTTGGCTCGGCGACTGGCTGAGGAGGAAACGCATCGTGACGGGAAACCCTCGCTGCCAGAGTCCCTACTTCCTGAAGGAGATCCCCATCCAGGACGTGGCTGTCCAGGACTTTGCCTGTGAAGAAGGTAGGAAGGACACATGTGATTAAACCGTAATATGTTGTACCCCGCCTTCCGCCCGAATGCAACTGAGATAGGCTCCAGCACCCACCGCGATCCCAAAAGGGACAAGCGGTAAAAAATGGATGGATGTTGTTAAAACCAGCATAAATTTTACAGTACAAAATCTGCCATTTTTTCCACGTTAAAATGTTAATATTTTTTAAGTCATCCAGATATGTTTTTAAAAAAAACCACTACAAATATTACAGTAAAATTCGGCCATTTTTTTCCTGTAAATTTTTTTTTTTCCATTTACAGTAATATGTTCTCAAAAACACCATACATTTTACAGTAAAATTCGGCCATTTTTTTCCTGTAAAATTTTTTTTTTTCCATTTACAGTAATATGTTCTCAAAAACACCATAAATTTTACAGTAAAATTCTGCCATTTCTGTCCCGTAAAAAACTTTTTTTCAATTTACCATAACATGTTGTAAAAACCACCATAAAATTTACAGTAAAATTCTGCCATTTTTTTCCCAGTAAAAAAACAGTTTTTCCATTTACAGTAATATGTTGTAAAAACCACCATACATTTTACAGTAAAATTCTGCCATTTTTTCCCGTAAATTATTATTTATTTTTTTCGTTTATCGTGATATGTTGTAAAAACCACCACAAATTTTACAGTAAAATGTGGCCATTTCTTTCCCATTTGCAGTAATATGTTGTAAAAAAAAACACCATACATTTTACAGTAAAACTCGGCCATTTTTTCCCCGTAAAAAAATAGTTTTTCAATTTACCGTAAAATTTGGCCATTTCTTTCCCATTTGCAGTAATATGTTGTAAAAAAAAAACACCATAAATATTACAGTAAAATTCGGCCATTTTTTTCCTGTAAAATTTTTTTTTTCTATTTACAGTAATATGTTCTCAAAAACACCATAACATTTACAGTAAAATTCTGCCATTTCCGTCCCGTAAAAAACTTTTTTCAATTTACCATAACATGTTGTACAAACCACCATAAAATTTACAGTAAAATTCTGCCATTTTTTTCCCAGTAAAAAACAGTTTTTCCATTTACAGTAATATGTTGTAAAAACCACCATACATTTTACAGTAAAATTCTGCCATTTTTTCCCGTAAATTATTATTTATTTTTTTCGTTTATCGTGATATGTTGTAAAAAACCACCACAAATTTTACAGTAAAATTTGGCCATTTCTTTCCCGTAAAAATTTTTTTTTTTCATTTGCAGTAATATGTTGTAAAAAAAAACCACCATACATTTTACAGTAAAACTCGGCCATTTTTTCCCCGTAAAAAAATAGTTTTTCAATTTACCGTAATATGTTGTACCCCGCCTTCCGCCCGAATGCAACTGAGATAGGCTCCAGCACCCACCGCGATCCCGAAAGGGACAAGCGGTAAAAAAATGGATGGATGTTGTTAAAACCAGCATAAATTTTACAGTACAAAATCTGCCATTTTTTCACGTTAAAATGTTAATATTTTTTAAGTCATCCAGATATGTTTTTTAAAACAAACACTACAAATTTTACAGTAAAATTCGGCCATTTTTTTCCTGTAAAATTTTTTTTTTCCATTTACAGTAATATGTTCTCAAAAACACCATAAATTTTACAGTAAAATTCTGCCATTTCTGTCCCGTAAAAAACTTTTTTCAATTTACCATAACATGTTGTAAAAACCACCATAAAATTTACAGTAAAATTCTGCCATTTCTGTCCCGTAAAAAACTTTTTTCAATTTACCGTAACATGTTGTAAAAACCACCATAAAATTTACAGTAAAATTCTGCCATTTTTTTCCCAGTAAAAAACAGTTTTTCCATTTACAGTAATATGTTGTAAAAACCACCATAAATTTTTACGGTAAAAATCTGCCATTTTCTTCCCGTATAAAAACATTTTTTCAATTTACCATAACATCTTGTAAAAAACACCATACATTTTACAGTAAAATTCTGCCATTTTTTCCCGTAAATTATTATTTATTTTTTTCGTTTATCGTGATATGTTGTAAAAACCACCACAAATTTTACAGTAAAATTTGGCCATTTCTTTCCCGTAAAAATTTTTTTTTTTTCATTTGCAGTAATATGTTGTAAAAAAAAAAACACCATACATTTTACAGTAAAACTCGGCCATTTTTTCCCCGTAAAAAAACAGTTTTTCAATTTACCGTAATATGTTGTACCCCGCCTTCCGCCCGAATGCAACTGAGATAGGCTCCAGCACCCACCGCGATCCCGAAAGGGACAAGCGGTAAAAAATGGATGGATGTTGTTAAAACCAGCATAAATTTTACAGTACAAAATCTGCCATTTTTTCACGTTAAAATGTTAATATTTTTTAAGTCATCCAGATATGTTTTAAAAGAAAAACACTACAAATATTACAGTAAAATTCGGCCATTTTTTTCCTGTAAAAATTTTTTTTTTCCATTTACAGTAATATGTTCTCAAAAACACCATAAAATTTACAGTAAAATTCTGCCATTTCTGTCCCGTAAAAAACTTTTTTCAATTTACCATAACATGTTGTAAAAACCACCATAAAATTTACAGTAAAATTCTGCCATTTTTTTCCCAGTAAAAAACAGTTTTTCCATTTACAGTAATATGTTGTAAAAACCACCTAAAATTTTAGGGTAAAAATCTGCCATTTTCTTTCCGTAAAAAACATTTTTTCAATTTACCATAACATCCTGTAAAAAACACCATACATTTTACAGTAAAATTCTGCCATTTTTCCCCGTAAATTATTATTTATTTTTTTCGTTTATCGTGATATGTTGTAAAAACCACCACAAATTTTACAGTAAAATTGGGCCATTTCTTTCCCGTAAAAATTTTTTTTTTTTCATTTGCAGTAATATGTTGTAAAAAAAAAACCACCATACATTTTACAGTAAAACTCGGCCATTTTTTCCCCGTAAAAAAACAGTTTTTCAATTTACCGTAATATGTTGTACCCCGCCTTCCGCCCGAATGCAACTGAGATAGGCTCCAGCACCCACCGCGATCCCGAAAGGGACAAGCGGTAAAAAATGGATGGATGTTGTTAAAACCAGCATAAATTTTACAGTACAAAATCTGCCATTTTTTCACGTTAAAATGTTAATATTTTTTAAGTCATCCAGATATGTTTTTAAAAAAAAACACTACAAATATTACAGTAAAATTCGGCCATTTTTTTCCTGTAAAATTTTTTTTTTTCCATTTACAGTAATATGTTCTCAAAAACACCATAAATTTTACAGTAAAATTCGGCCATTTTTTTCCTGTAAAATTTTTTTTTTTCCATTTACAGTAATATGTTCTCAAAAACACCATAAAATTTACAGTAAAATTCTGCCATTTCTGTCCCGTAAAAAACTTTTTTCAATTTACCATAACATGTTGTAAAAACCACCATAAAATTTACAGTAAAATTCTGCCATTTTTTTCCCAGTAAAAAACAGTTTTTCCATTTACAGTAATATGTTGTAAAAACCACCATAAATTTTTACGGTAAAAATCTGCCATTTTCTTCCCGTAAAAACATTTTTTCAATTTACCATAACATCTTGTAAAAAAACACCATACATTTTACAGTAAAATTCTGCCATTTTTCCCCGTAAATTATTATTTATTTTTTTCGTTTATCGTGATATGTTGTAAAAACCACCATACATTTTAGAGTAAAATTCTGCCATTTTTTCCCATAAATTATTATTTATTTTTTTCGTTTATCGTGATATGTTGTAAAAACCACCACAAATTTTACAGTAAAATTCGGCCATTTCTTTCCCGTAAAAAATTTTTTTTTTCATTTGCAGTAATATGTTGTAAAAAAAAAAACACCATACATTTTACAGTAAAACTCGGCCATTTTTTCCCCGTAAAAAAATAGTTTTTCAATTTACCGTAATATGTTGTACCCCGCCTTCCGCCCGAATGCAACTGAGATAGGCTCCAGCACCCACCGCAATCCCGAAAGGGACAAGCGGTAAAAAATGGATGGATGGATGGATGGATGTTGTTAAAACCAGCATAAATTTTACAGTACAAAATCTGCCATTTTTTCACGTTAAAATGTTAATATTTTTTAATTCATCCAGATATGTTTTCTTTTAAAACACTACAAATATTACAGTAAAATTCGGCCATTTTTTTCCTGTACATTTTTTTTTCCATTTACAGTAATATGTTCTCAAAAACACCATAAAATTTACAGTAAAATTCTGCCATTTCTGTCCCGTAAAAAACTTTTTTCAATTTACCATAACATGTTGTAAAAACCACCATAAAATTTACAGTAAAATTCTGCCATTTCCGTCCCGTAAAAAACTTTTTTCAATTTACCATAACATGTTGTAAAAACCACCATAAAATTTACAGTAAAATTCTGCCATTTTTTTTCCAGTAAAAAACAGTTTTTCCATTTACAGTAATATGTTGTAAAAACCACCATAAATTTTTACGGTAAAAATCTGCCATTTTCTTCCCGTAAAAAACATTTTTTCAATTTACCATAACATCTTGTAAAAAAACACCATACATTTTACAGTAAATTTCTGCCATTTTTCCCCGTAAATTATTATTTATTTTTTTCGTTTATCGTGATATGTTGTAAAAACCACCATACATTTTACAGTTAAATTCTGCCATTTTTTCCCGTAAATTATTATTTATTTTTTTCGTTTATCGTGATATGTTGTAAAAACCACCACAAATTTTACAGTAAAATTCGGCCATTTCTTTCCCGTAAAAAATTTTTTTTTTCATTTGCAGTAATATGTTGTAAAAAAAAAAAACACCATACATTTTACAGTAAAACTCGGCCAATTTTTCCCCGTAAAAAAATAGTTTTTCAATTTACCGTAATATGTTGTACCCCGCCTTCCGCCCGAATGCAACTGAGATAGGCTCCAGCACCCACCGCGATCCCGAAAGGGACAAGCGGTAAAAAATGGATGGATGTTGTTAAAACCAGCATAAATTTTACAGTACAAAATCTGCCATTTTTTCACGTTAAAATGTTAATATTTTTTAAGTCATCCAGATATGTTTTTAAAAAAAAAAACACTACAAATATTACAGTAAATTTCGGCCATTTTTTTCCTGTAAATTTTTTTTTTTCCATTTACAGTAATATGTTCTCAAAAACACCATAAATTTTACAGTAAAATTCGGCCATTTTTTTCCTGTAAAATTTTTTTTTTCCATTTACAGTAATATGTTCTCAAAAACACCATAAATTTTGCAGTAAAATTCTGCCATTTCTGTCCCGTAAAAAACTTTTTTCAATTTACCATAACATGTTGTAAAAACCACCATAAAATTTACAGTAAAATTCTGCCATTTTTTTCCCAGTAAAAAACAGTTTTTCCATTTACAGTAATATGTTGTAAAAACCACCATACATTTTACAGTAAAATTCTGCCATTTTTTCCCGTAAATTATTATTTATTTTTTTCGTTTATCGTGATATGTTGTAAAAACCACCACAAATTTTACAGTAAAATTTGGCCATTTCTTTCCCGTAAAAATTTTTTTTTTTCATTTGCAGTAATATGTTGTAAAAAAAAAACACCATACATTTTACAGTAAAACTCGGCCATTTTTTCCCCGTAAAAAAATAGTTTTTCAATTTACCGTAATATGTTGTACCCCGCCTTCCGCCCGAATGCAACTGAGATAGGCTCCAGCACCCACCGCGATCCCGAAAGGGACAAGCGGTAAAAAATGGATGGATGTTGTTAAAACCAGCATAAATTTTACAGTACAAAATCTGCCATTTTTTCACGTTAAAATGTTAATATTTTTTAAGTCATCCAGATATGTTTTAAAAAAAAAACACTACAAATATTACAGTAAAATTCGGCCATTTTTTTCCTGTAAAATTTTTTTTTTCCATTTACAGTAATATGTTCTCAAAAACACCATTAATTTTACAGTAAAATTCGGCCATTTTTTTCCTGTAAAATTTTTTTTTTCCATTTACAGTAATATGTTCTCAAAAACACCATACATTTTACAGTAAAATTCTGCCATTTCTGTCCCGTAAAAAACTTTTTTCAATTTACCATAACATGTTGTAAAAACCACCATAAAATTTACAGTAAAATTCTGCCATTTTTTTCCCAGTAAAAAACAGTTTTTCCATTTACAGTAATATGTTGTAAAAACCACCATACATTTTACAGTAAAATTCTGCCATTTTTTCCCGTAAATTATTATTTATTTTTTTCGTTTATCGTGATATGTTGTAAAAACCACCACAAATTTTACAGTAAAATTTGGCCATTTCTTTCCCGTAAAAATTTTTTTTTTTCATTTGCAGTAATAAGTTGTAAAAAAAAAACACCATACATTTTACAGTAAAACTCGGCCATTTTTTCCCCGTAAAAAAACAGTTTTTCAATTTACCGTAATATGTTGTACCCCGCCTTCCGCCCGAATGCAACTGAGATAGGCTCCAGCACCCACCGCGATCCCGAAAGGGACAAGCGGTAAAAAATGGATGGATGTTGTTAAAACCAGCATAAATTTTACAGTACAAAATCTGCCATTTTTTCACGTTAAAATGTTAATATTTTTTAAGTCATCCAGATATGTTTTAAAAAAAAAACACTACAAATATTACAGTAAAATTCGGCCATTTTTTTCCTGTAAAATTTTTTTTTCCATTTACAGTAATATGTTCTCAAAAACACCATTAATTTTACAGTAAAATTCGGCCATTTTTTTCCTGTAAAATTTTTTTTTTCCATTTACAGTAATATGTTCTCAAAAACACCATACATTTTACAGTAAAATTCTGCCATTTCTGTCCCGTAAAAAACTTTTTTCAATTTACCATAACATGTTGTAAAAACCACCATAAAATTTACAGTAAAATTCTGCCATTTTTTTCCCAGTAAAAAACAGTTTTTCCATTTACAGTAATATGTTGTAAAAACCACCATAAATTTTTACGGTAAAAATCTGCCATTTTCTTCCCGTAAAAAAACATTTTTTTCAATTTACCATAACATCTTGTAAAAAACACCATACATTTTACAGTAAAATTCTGCCATTTTTTCCAGTAAATTATTAAAAAAAAAAATTCGTTTATCGTGATATGTTGTAAAAACCACCACAAATTTTACAGTAAAATTCGGCCATTTCTTTCCCGTAAAAATTTTTTTTTTTCATTTGCAGTAATATGTTGTAAAAAAAAAAACACCATACATTTTACAGTAAAACTCGGCCATTTTTTCCCCGTAAAAAAATAGTTTTTCAATTTACCGTAATATGTTGTACCCCGCCTTCCGCCCGAATGCAACTGAGATAGGCTCCAGCACCCACCGCGATCCCGAAAGGGACAAGCGGTAAAAAATGGATGGATGGATGGATGGATGTTGTTAAAACCAGCATAAATTTTACAGTACAAAATCTGCCATTTTTTCACGTTAAAACGTTAATATTTTTTAAGTCATCCAGATATGTTTTAAAAAAAAAACACTACAAATATTACAGTAAAATTCGGCCATTTTTTTCCTGTAAAAATTTTTTTTTCCATTTACAGTAATATGTTCTCAAAAACACCATAAAATTTACAGTAAAATTCTGCCATTTCCGTCCCGTAAAAAACTTTTTTCAATTTACCATAACATGTTGTACAAACCACCATAAAATTTACAGTAAAATTCTGCCATTTTTTTCCCAGTAAAAAACAGTTTTTCCATTTACAGTAATATGTTGTAAAAACCACCATACATTTTACAGTAAAATTCTGCCATTTTTTCCCATTAATTATTATTTATTTTTTTCGTTTATCGTGATATGTTGTAAAAACCACCACAAATTTTACAGTAAAATTTGGCCATTTCTTTCCCGTAAAAAAATTTTTTTTTTCATTTGCAGTAATATGTTGTAAAAAAAAAAAACACCATACATTTTACAGTAAAACTCGGCCAATTTTTCCCCTTAAAAAAATAGTTTTTCAATTTACCGTAATATGTTGTACCCCGCCTTCCGCCCGAATGCAACTGAGATAGGCTCCAGCACCCACCGCAATCCCGAAAGGGACAAGCGGTAAAAAATGGATGGATGTTGTTAAAACCAGCATAAATTTTACAGTACAAAATCTGCCATTTTTTCACGTTAAAATGTTAATATTTTTTAAGTCATCCAGATATGTTTTTTAAAAAAAAAACACTACAAATATTACAGTAAAATTCGGCCATTTTTTTCCTGTAAAATTTTTTTTTTCCATTTACAGTAATATGTTCTCAAAAACACCATAAATTTTACAGTAAAATTCGGCCATTTTTTTCCTGTAAAAATTTTTTTTTCCATTTACAGTAATATGTTCTCAAAAACACCATAAATTTTACAGTAAAATTCTGCCATTTCTGTCCCGTAAAAAACTTTTTTCAATTTACCATAACATGTTGTAAAAACCACCATAAAATTTACAGTAAAATTCTGCCATTTTTTTCCCAGTAAAAAACAGTTTTTCCATTTACAGTAATATGTTGTAAAAACCACCATACATTTTACAGTAAAATTCTGCCATTTTTTCCCGTAAATTATTATTTATTTTTTTCGTTTATCGTGATATGTTGTAAAAACCACCACAAATTTTACAGTAAAATTCGGCCATTTCTTTCCCGTAAAAAATTTTTTTTTTCATTTGCAGTAATATGTTGTAAAAAAAAAACACACCATACATTTTACAGTAAAACTCGGCCATTTTTTCCCCGTAAAAAAATAGTTTTTCAATTTACCGTAATATGTTGTACCCCGCCTTCCGCCCGAATGCAACTGAGATAGGCTCCAGCACCCACCGCGATCCCGAAAGGGACAAGCGGTAAAAAATGGATGGATGGATGGATGGATGTTGTTAAAACCAGCATAAATTTTACAGTACAAAATCTGCCATTTTTTCACGTTAAAATGTTAATATTTTTTAATTCATCCAGATATGTTTTTTTTTTAAAAACACTACAAATATTACAGTAAAATTCGGCCATTTTTTTCCTGTAAAAATTTTTTTTTCCATTTACAGTAATATGTTCTCAAAAACACCATAAATTTTACAGTAAAATTCTGCCATTTCTGTCCCGTAAAAAACTTTTTTCAATTTACCATAACATGTTGTAAAAACCACCATAAAATTTACAGTAAAATTCTGCCATTTTTTTCCCAGTAAAAAACAGTTTTTCCATTTACAGTAATATGTTGTAAAAACCACCATAAATTTTTACGGTAAAAATCTGCCATTTTCTTCCCGTATAAAAACATTTTTTCAATTTACCATAACATCTTGTAAAAAACACCATACATTTTACAGTAAAATTCTGCCATTTTTTCCCGTAAATTATTATTTATTTTTTTCGTTTATCGTGATATGTTGTAAAAACCACCACAAATTTTACAGTAAAATTCGGCCATTTCTTTCCCGTAAAAATTTTTTTTTTTTCATTTGCAGTAATATGTTGTAAAAAAAAACCACCATACATTTTACAGTAAAACTCGGCCATTTTTTCCCCGTAAAAAAACAGTTTTTCAATTTACCGTAATATGTTGTACCCCGCCTTCCGCCCGAATGCAACTGAGATAGGCTCCAGCACCCACCGCAATCCCGAAAGGGACAAGCGGTAAAAAATGGATGGATGTTGTTAAAACCAGCATAAATTTTACAGTACAAAATCTGCCATTTTTTCACGTTAAAATGTTAATATTTTTTAAGTCATCCAGATATGTTTTAAAAGAAAAACACTACAAATATTACAGTAAAATTCGGCCATTTTTTTCCTGTAAAATTTTTTTTTTCCATTTACAGTAATATGTTCTCAAAAACACCATAAATTTTACAGTAAAATTCGGCCATTTTTTTCCTGTAAAATTTTTTTTTTCCATTTACAGTAATATGTTCTCAAAACCACCATAAAATTTACAGTAAAATTCTGCCATTTTTTTCCCAGTAAAAAACAGTTTTTCCATTTACAGTAATATGTTGTAAAAACCACCATAAATTTTTACGGTAAAAATCTGCCATTTTCTTCCCGTATAAAAACATTTTTTCAATTTACCATAACATCTTGTAAAAAACACCATACATTTTACAGTAAAATTCTGCCATTTTTTCCCGTAAATTATTATTTATTTTTTTCGTTTATCGTGATATGTTGTAAAAACCACCACAAATTTTACAGTAAAATTCGGCCATTTCTTTCCCGTAAAAAAATTATTTTTTCATTTGCAGTAATATGTTGTAAAAAAAAAAACACCATACATTTTACAGTAAAACTCGGCCATTTTTTCCCCGTAAAAAAATAGTTTTTCAATTTACCGTAATATGTTGTACCCCGCCTTCCGCCCGAATGCAACTGAGATAGGCTCCAGCACCCACCGCGATCCCGAAAGGGACAAGCGGTAAAAAATGGATGGATGGTTGGATGGATGTTGTTAAAACCAGCATAAATTTTACAGTACAAAATCTGCCATTTTTTCACGTTAAAATGTTAATATTTTTTAAGTCATCCAGATATGTTTTAAAAAAAAAAACACTACAAATATTACAGTAAAATTCGGCCATTTTTTTCCTGTAAAAATTTTTTTTTTCCATTTACAGTAATATGTTCTCAAAAACACCATAAATTTTACAGTAAAATTCTGCCATTTCCGTCCCGTAAAAAACTTTTTTCAATTTACCATAACATGTTGTATAAACCACCATAAAATTTACAGTAAAATTCTGCCATTTTTTTCCCAGTAAAAAACAGTTTTTCCATTTACAGTAATATGTTGTAAAAACCACCATAAATTTTTACGGTAAAAATCTGCCATTTTCTTCCCGTATAAAAACATTTTTTCAATTTACCATAACATCTTGTAAAAAACACCATACATTTTACAGTAAAATTCTGCCATTTTTTCCCGTAAATTATTATTTATTTTTTTCGTTTATCGTGATATGTTGTAAAAACCACCACAAATTTTACAGTAAAATTGGGCCATTTCTTTCCCGTAAAAATTATTTTTTTTTCATTTGCAGTAATATGTTGTAAAAAAAAACCACCATACATTTTACAGTAAAACTCGGCCATTTTTTCCCCGTAAAAAAACAGTTTTTCAATTTACCGTAATATGTTGTACCCCGCCTTCCGCCCGAATGCAACTGAGATAGGCTCCAGCACCCACCGCAATCCCGAAAGGGACAAGCGGTAAAAAATGGATGGATGTTGTTAAAACCAGCATAAATTTTACAGTACAAAATCTGCCATTTTTTCACGTTAAAATGTTAATATTTTTTAAGTCATCCAGATATGTTTTTAAAAAAAAAACACTACAAATATTACAGTAAAATTCGGCCATTTTTTTCCTGTAAAAATTTTTTTTCCATTTACAGTAATATGTTCTCAAAATCACCATAAATTTTACAGTAAAATTCGGCCATTTTTTTCCTGTAAAATTTTTTTTTTCCATTTACAGTAATATGTTCTCAAAAACACCATACATTTTACAGTAAAATTCTGCCATTTCTGTCCCGTAAAAAACTTTTTTCAATTTACCATAACATGTTGTAAAAACCACCATAAAATTTACAGTAAAATTCTGCCATTTTTTTCCCAAGTAAAAAACAGTTTTTCCATTTACAGTAATATGTTGTAAAAACCACCATAAATTTTTACGGTAAAAATCTGCCATTTTCTTCCCGTAAAAAAACATTTTTTCAATTTACCATAACATCTTGTAAAAAACACCATACATTTCACAGTAAATTTCTGCCATTTTTCCCCGTAAATTATTATTTATTTTTTTCGTTTATCGTGATATGTTGTAAAAACCACCATACATTTTACAGTAAAATTCTGCCATTTTTTCCCGTAAATTATTATTTATTTTTTTCGTTTATCGTGATATGTTGTAAAAACCACCACAAATTTTACAGTAAAATTGGGCCATTTCTTTCCCGTAAAAATTTTTTTTTTTCATTTGCAGTAATATGTTGTAAAAAAAAAAAAACACCATACATTTTACAGTAAAAAAATAGTTTTTCAATTTACCGTAATATGTTGTACCCCGCCTTCCGCCCGAATGCAACTGAGATAGGCTCCAGCACCCACCGCGATCCCGAAAGGGACAAGCGGTAAAAAATGGATGGATGGATGGATGGATGGATGTTGTTAAAACCAGCATAAATTTTACAGTACAAAATCTGCCATTTTTTCACGTTAAAATGTTAATATTTTTTAATTCATCCAGATATGTTTTTTTTTTAAAACACTACAAATATTACAGTAAAATTTGGCCATTTTTTTCCTGTAAAATTTTTTTTTTCCATTTACAGTAATATGTTCTCAAAAACACCATAAATTTTACAGTAAAATTCTGCCATTTCTGTCCCGTAAAAAACTTTTTTCAATTTACCATAACATGTTGTAAAAACCACCATAAAATTTACAGTAAAATTCTGCCATTTTTTTCCCAGTAAAAAACAGTTTTTCCATTTACAGTAATATGTTGTAAAAACCACCATAAATTTTTACGGTAAAAATCTGCCATTTTCTTCCCGTATAAAAACATTTTTTCAATTTACCATAACATCTTGTAAAAAACACCATACATTTTACAGTAAAATTCTGCCATTTTTTCCCGTAAATTATTATTTATTTTTTTCGTTTATCGTGATATGTTGTAAAAACCACCACAAATTTTACAGTAAAATTCGGCCATTTCTTTCCCGTAAAAATTTTTTTTTTTTCATTTGCAGTAATATGTTGTAAAAAAAAACCACCATACATTTTACAGTAAAACTCGGCCATTTTTTCCCCGTAAAAAAACAGTTTTTCAATTTACCGTAATATGTTGTACCCCGCCTTCCGCCCGAATGCAACTGAGATAGGCTCCAGCACCCACCGCGATCCCGAAAGGGACAAGCGGTAAAAAATGGATGGATGTTGTTAAAACCAGCATAAATTTTACAGTACAAAATCTGCCATTTTTTCACGTTAAAATGTTAATATTTTTTAAGTCATCCAGATATGTTTTAAAAGAAAAACACTACAAATATTACAGTAAAATTCGGCCATTTTTTTCCTGTAAAATTTTTTTTTTCCATTTACAGTAATATGTTCTCAAAAACACCATAAATTTTACAGTAAAATTCGGCCATTTTTTTCCTGTAAAATTTTTTTTTTCCATTTACAGTAATATGTTCTCAAAACCACCATAAAATTTACAGTAAAATTCTGCCATTTTTTTCCCAGTAAAAAACAGTTTTTCCATTTACAGTAATATGTTGTAAAAACCACCATAAATTTTTACGGTAAAAATCTGCCATTTTCTTCCCGTATAAAAACATTTTTTCAATTTACCATAACATCTTGTAAAAAACACCATACATTTTACAGTAAAATTCTGCCATTTTTTCCCGTAAATTATTATTTATTTTTTTCGTTTATCGTGATATGTTGTAAAAACCACCACAAATTTTACAGTAAAATTCGGCCATTTCTTTCCCGTAAAAAAATTATTTTTTCATTTGCAGTAATATGTTGTAAAAAAAAAAACACCATACATTTTACAGTAAAACTCGGCCATTTTTTCCCCGTAAAAAAATAGTTTTTCAATTTACCGTAATATGTTGTACCCCGCCTTCCGCCCGAATGCAACTGAGATAGGCTCCAGCACCCACCGCAATCCCGAAAGGGACAAGCGGTAAAAAATGGATGGATGTTGTTAAAACCAGCATAAATTTTACAGTACAAAATCTGCCATTTTTTCACGTTAAAATGTTAATATTTTTTAAGTCATCCAGATATGTTTAAAAAAAAAAACACTACAAATATTTCAGTAAAATTCGGCCATTTTTTTCCTGTAAAATTTTTTTTTTCCATTTACAGTAATATGTTCTCAAAAACACCATAAATTTTACAGTAAAATTCGGCCATTTTTTTCCTGTAAAAATTTTTTTTTCCATTTACAGTAATATGTTCTCAAAAACACCATACATTTTACAGTAAAATTCGGCCATTTCCGTCCCGTAAAAAACTTTTTTCAATTTACCATAACATGTTGTACAAACCACCATAAAATTTACAGTAAAATTCTGCCATTTTTTTCCCAGTAAAAAACAGTTTTTCCATTTACAGTAATATGTTGTAAAAACCACCATAAATTTTTACGGTAAAAATCTGCCATTTTCTTCCCGTAAAAAAACATTTTTTCAATTTACCATAACATCTTGTAAAAAACACCATACATTTTACAGTAAAATTCTGCCATTTTTTCCCGTAAATTATTATTTATTTTTTTCGTTTATCGTGATATGTTGTAAAAACCACCACAAATTTTACAATAAAATTCGGCCATTTCTTTCCCGTAAAAATTTTTTTTTTTCATTTGCAGTAATATGTTGTAAAAAAAAAACACCATACATTTTACAGTAAAACTCGGCCATTTTTCCCCCGTAAAAAAATAGTTTTTCAATTTACCGTAATATGTTGTACCCCGCCTTCCGCCCGAATGCAACTGAGATAGGCTCCAGCACCCACCGCGAGCGATCCCGAAAGGGACAAGCGGTAAAAAATGGATGGATGGATGGATGGATGTTGTTAAAACCAGCATAAATTTTACAGTACAAAATCTGCCATTTTTTCACGTTAAAATGTTAATATTTTTTAATTCATCCAGATATGTTTTTTTAAAAAAAACACTACAAATATTACAGTCAAATTCGGCCATTTTTTTCCTGTAAAATTTTTTTTTTCCATTTACAGTAATATGTTCTCAAAAACACCATAAAATTTACAGTAAAATTCTGCCATTTCCGTCCCGTAAAAAACTTTTTTCAATTTACCATAACATGTTGTACAAACCACCATAAAATTTACAGTAAAATTCTGCCATTTTTTTCCCAGTAAAAAACAGTTTTTCCATTTACAGTAATATGTTGTAAAAACCACCATACATTTTACAGTAAAATTCTGCCATTTTTTCCCGTAAATTATTATTTATTTTTTTCGTTTATCGTGATATGTTGTAAAAACCACCACAAATTTTACAGTAAAATTGGGCCATTTCTTTCCCGTAAAAATTTTTTTTTTTTCATTTGCAGTAATATGTTGTAAAAAAAAACCACCATACATTTTACAGTAAAACTCGGCCATTTTTTCCCCGTAAAAAAATAGTTTTTCAATTTACCGTAATATGTTGTACCCCGCCTTCCGCCCGAATGCAACTGAGATAGGCTCCAGCACCCACCGCGATCCCGAAAGGGACAAGCGGTAAAAAATGGATGGATGTTGTTAAAACCAGCATAAATTTTACAGTACAAAATCTGCCATTTTTTCACGTTAAAATGTTAATATTTTTTAAGTCATCCAGATATGTTTTTAAAAAAAAAACACTACAAATATTACAGTAAAATTCGGCCATTTTTTTCCTGTAAAATTTTTTTTTTCCATTTATAGTAATATGTTCTCAAAAACACCATAAAATGTACAGTAAAATTCTGCCATTTCCGTCCCGTAAAAAACTTTTTTCAATTTACCATAACATGTTGTACAAACCACCATAAAATTTACAGTAAAATTCTGCCATTTCCGTCCCGTAAAAAACTTTTTTCAATTTACCATAACATGTTGTAAAAACCACCATAAAATTTACAGTAAAATTCTGCCATTTTTTTCCCAGTAAAAAATAGTTTTTCCATTTACAGTAATATGTTGTAAAAACCACCATACATTTTACAGTAAAATTCTGCCATTTTTTCCCGTAAATTATTATTTATTTTTTTCGTTTATCGTGATATGTTGTAAAAACCACCACAAATTTTACAGTAAAATTTGGTCATTTCTTTCCCGTAAAAATTTTTTTTTTCATTTGCAGTAATATGTTGTAAAAAAAAAAAACACCATACATTTTACAGTAAAACTCGGCCATTTTTTCCCCGTAAAAAAATAGTTTTTCAATTTACCGTAATATGTTGTACCCCGCCTTCCGCCCGAATGCAACTGAGATAGGCTTCAGCACCCACCGCAATCCCGAAAGGGACAAGCGGTAAAAAATGGATGGATGTTGTTAAAACCAGCATAAATTTTACAGTACAAAATCTGCCATTTTTTCACGTTAAAATGTTGATATTTTTTAAGTCATCCAGATATGTTTTAAAAAAAACCCACTACAAATATTACAGTAAAATTCGGCCATTTTTTTCCTGTAAAAAAATTTTTTTCCATTTACAGTAATATGTTCTCAAAAACACCATAAATTTTACAGTAAAATTCGGCCATTTTTTTCCTGTAAAAATTTATTTTTTTCCATTTACAGTAATATGTTCTCAAAAACACCATCAATTTTACAGTAAAATTCTGCCATTTCTGTCCCGTAAAAAACTTTTTTTCAATTTACCATAACATGTTGTAAAAACCACCATAAAATTTACAGTAAAATTCTGCCATTTTTTTCCCAGTAAAAAAAACAGTTTTTCCATTTACAGTAATATGTTGTAAAAACCACCATACATTTTACAGTAAAATTCTGCCATTTTTTCCCGTAAATTATTATTAATTTTTTTCGTTTATCGTGATATGTTGTAAAAACCACCACAAATTTTACAGTAAAATTTGGCCATTTCTTTCCCATTTGCAGTAATATGTTGTAAAAAAAAAACACCATACATTTTACAGTAAAACTCGGCCATTTTTCCCCCGTAAAAAAATAGTTTTTCAATTTACCGTAATATGTTGTACCCCGCCTTCCGCCCGAATGCAACTGAGATAGGCTCCAGCACCCACCGCGAGCGATCCCGAAAGGGACAAGCGGTAAAAAATGGATGGATGGATGGATGGATGTTGTTAAAACCAGCATAAATTTTACAGTACAAAATCTGCCATTTTTTCACGTTAAAATGTTAATATTTTTTAATTCATCCAGATATGTTTTTTTAAAAAAAACACTACAAATATTACAGTCAAATTCGGCCATTTTTTTCCTGTAAAATTTTTTTTTTCCATTTACAGTAATATGTTCTCAAAAACACCATAAAATTTACAGTAAAATTCTGCCATTTCCGTCCCGTAAAAAACTTTTTTCAATTTACCATAACATGTTGTACAAACCACCATAAAATTTACAGTAAAATTCTGCCATTTTTTTCCCAGTAAAAAACAGTTTTTCCATTTACAGTAATATGTTGTAAAAACCACCATACATTTTACAGTAAAATTCTGCCATTTTTTCCCGTAAATTATTATTTATTTTTTTCGTTTATCGTGATATGTTGTAAAAACCACCACAAATTTTACAGTAAAATTGGGCCATTTCTTTCCCGTAAAAATTTTTTTTTTTTCATTTGCAGTAATATGTTGTAAAAAAAAAACCACCATACATTTTACAGTAAAACTCGGCCATTTTTTCCCCGTAAAAAAATAGTTTTTCAATTTACCGTAATATGTTGTACCCCGCCTTCCGCCCGAATGCAACTGAGATAGGCTCCAGCACCCACCGCGATCCCGAAAGGGACAAGCGGTAAAAAATGGATGGATGTTGTTAAAACCAGCATAAATTTTACAGTACAAAATCTGCCATTTTTTCACGTTAAAATGTTAATATTTTTTAAGTCATCCAGATATGTTTTTAAAAAAAAAACACTACAAATATTACAGTAAAATTCGGCCATTTTTTTCCTGTAAAATTTTTTTTTTCCATTTATAGTAATATGTTCTCAAAAACACCATAAAATGTACAGTAAAATTCTGCCATTTCCGTCCCGTAAAAAACTTTTTTCAATTTACCATAACATGTTGTACAAACCACCATAAAATTTACAGTAAAATTCTGCCATTTCCGTCCCGTAAAAAACTTTTTTCAATTTACCATAACATGTTGTAAAAACCACCATAAAATTTACAGTAAAATTCTGCCATTTTTTTCCCAGTAAAAAATAGTTTTTCCATTTACAGTAATATGTTGTAAAAACCACCATACATTTTACAGTAAAATTCTGCCATTTTTTCCCGTAAATTATTATTTATTTTTTTCGTTTATCGTGATATGTTGTAAAAACCACCACAAATTTTACAGTAAAATTTGGTCATTTCTTTCCCGTAAAAATTTTTTTTTTCATTTGCAGTAATATGTTGTAAAAAAAAAAAACACCATACATTTTACAGTAAAACTCGGCCATTTTTTCCCCGTAAAAAAATAGTTTTTCAATTTACCGTAATATGTTGTACCCCGCCTTCCGCCCGAATGCAACTGAGATAGGCTTCAGCACCCACCGCAATCCCGAAAGGGACAAGCGGTAAAAAATGGATGGATGTTGTTAAAACCAGCATAAATTTTACAGTACAAAATCTGCCATTTTTTCACGTTAAAATGTTGATATTTTTTAAGTCATCCAGATATGTTTTAAAAAAAAACCACTACAAATATTACAGTAAAATTCGGCCATTTTTTTCCTGTAAAAATTTTTTTTTCCATTTACAGTAATATGTTCTCAAAAACACCATAAATTTTACAGTAAAATTCGGCCATTTTTTTCCTGTAAAAATTTATTTTTTTCCATTTACAGTAATATGTTCTCAAAAACACCATCAATTTTACAGTAAAATTCTGCCATTTCTGTCCCGTAAAAAACTTTTTTTCAATTTACCATAACATGTTGTAAAAACCACCATAAAATTTACAGTAAAATTCTGCCATTTTTTTCCCAGTAAAAAAAACAGTTTTTCCATTTACAGTAATATGTTGTAAAAACCACCATACATTTTACAGTAAAATTCTGCCATTTTTTCCCGTAAATTATTATTAATTTTTTTCGTTTATCGTGATATGTTGTAAAAACCACCACAAATTTTACAGTAAAATTTGGCCATTTCTTTCCCATTTGCAGTAATATGTTGTAAAAAAAAAACACCATACATTTTACAGTAAAACTCGGCCATTTTTTCCCCGTAAAAAAATAGTTTTTCAATTTACCGTAAAATTTGGCCATTTCTTTCCCATTTGCAGTAATATGTTGTAAAAAAAAAAAGCACCATAAATTTTACAGTAAAATTCGGCCATTTTTTTCCTGTAAAATTTTTTTTTTTTCCATTTACAGTAATATGTTCTCAAAAACACCATAAATTTTACAGTAAAATTCTGCCATTTCTGTCCCGTAAAAAACTTTTTTCAATTTACCATAACATGTTGTAAAAACCACCATAAAATTTACAGTAAAATTCTGCCATTTTTTTCCCAGTAAAAAAACAGTTTTTCCATTTACAGTAATATGTTGTAAAAAAACCACCTAAAATTTGACGGTAAAAATCTGCCATTTTCTTTCCGTAAAAAAACATTTTTTCAATTTACCATAACATCCTGTAAAAAAACACCATACATTTTACAGTAAATTTCTGCCATTTTTCCCAGTAAATTATTATTTATTTTTTTCGTTTATCGTGATATGTTGTAAAAACCACCATACATTTTACAGTAAAATTCTGCCATTTTTTCCCGTAAATTATTATTTATTTTTTTCGTTTATCGTGATATGTTGTAAAAACCACCACAAATTTTACAGTAAAATTCGGCCATTTTTTCTTGTAAATTTTTTTTTTCCATTTACAGTAATATGTTCTCAAAAACACCATAAATTTTACAGTAAAATTCGGCCATTTTTTTCCTGTAAAATTTTTTTTTTTCCATTTACAGTAAGATGTTCTCAAAAACACCATAAAATTTACAGTAAAATTCTGCCATTTCCTGTAAAAAAAATTTTTTCCATTTACAGTAATATGTTCTCAAAAACACCATAAATTTTACAGTAAAATTCGGCCATTTTTTTTCCTGTAAAATTTTTTTTTTTCCATTTACAGTAATATGTTCTCAAAAACACCATCAATTTTACAGTAAAATTCTGCCATTTCCGTCCCGTAAAAAACTTTTTTCAATTTACCATAACATGTTGTACAAACCACCATAAAATTTACAGTAAAATTCTGCCATTTTTTTCCCAGTAAAAAAACAGTTTTTCCATTTACAGTAATATGTTGTAAAAAACCACCTAAAATTTTACGGTAAAAATCTGCCATTTTCTTTCCGTAAAAAAACATTTTTTCAATTTACCATAACATCCTGTAAAAAAACACCATACATTTTACAGTAAATTTCTGCCATTTTTCCCAGTAAATTATTTATTTTTTTCGTTTATCGTGATATGTTGTAAAAACCACCATACATTTTACAGTAAAATTCTGCCATTTTTTCCCGTAAATCATTATTTATTTTTTTCGTTTATCGTGATATGTTGTAAAAACCACCACAAATTTTACAGTAAAATTCGGCCATTTTTTCTTGTAAAATTTTTTTTTCCATTTACAGTAATATGTTCTCAAAAACACCATACATTTTACAGTAAAATTCGGCCATTTTTTTCCTGTAAAATTTTTTTTTTTCCATTTACAGTAAGATGTTCTCAAAAACACCATAAAATTTACAGTAAAATTCTGCCATTTCCTGTAAAAAGTTTTTTTTTCATTTACAGTAATATGTTCTCAAAAACACCATAAATTTTACAGTAAAATTCGGCCATATTTTTCCTGTAAAAAATTTTTTTTTCCATTTACAGTAATATGTTCTCAAAAACACCATAAATCTTACAGTAAAATTCTGCCATTTCCGTCCCGTAAAAAACTTTTTTCAATTTACCATAACATGTTGTACAAACCACCATAAAATTTACAGTAAAATTCTGCCATTTTTTTCCCAGTAAAAAAACAGTTTTTCCATTTCCATCATATGTTGTAAAAACCACCTAAAATTTTACGGTAAAAATCTGCCATTTTCTTTCCGTAAAAAAACATTTTTTCAATTTACCATAACATCCTGTAATAAAACACCATACATTTTACAGTAAATTTCAGCCATTTTTTTCCCATAAAAAAAACAGTTTTTTCAATTTACAGTAATTTGTTGTAAAAACATCCATAAATTTTACAGTAAAATTCTGCCATTTCTGTCCCGTAAAAAACTTTTTTCAATTTACCATAACATGTTGTACAAACCACCATAAAATTTACAGTAAAATTCTGCCATTTTTTTCCCAGTAAAAAAACAGTTTTTCCATTTACAGTAATATGTTGTAAAAAACCACCTAAAATTTTACGGTAAAAATCTGCCATTTTCTTTCCGTAAAAAAACATTTTTTCAATTTACCATAACATCCTGTAAAAAAAACACCATACATTTTACAGTAAATTTCAGCCATTTTTTTCCCATAAAAAAAACAGTTTTTTCAATTTACAGTAATTTGTTGTAAAAACATCCATCAATTTTACAGTAAATTTCAGCCTTTTTTTGTTCATAAAAAAACAGTTTTTTCAATTTAATTTTTAATATTGTTGTAAAAACCCCACCATCAATTTTACAATGCAATTCTGACATTCCGAAATAGCCTGCACACCTGTGGGATGTTCCAAATAAGTCTTTGATGAGCATTCCTCTACTTTATCACTCTTTTTTGCCACTTGTGCCAGCTTTTTTGACACACATTGCAGGCATCAAATTCCAAATGAGCTAATATTTGCAAAGAAATACCAAAGTTTTTCAGTGTGAACATGAAATATGTTGTCTTTGCAGTCTATTCAATTGAATATAAGTTGAAAAGGATTCTCTTTTTATTGACCATTTGACACAAGGTGACAACTTCAGCGGTGGTAAGTGTCACAAAGGTGATGTCATGTCATGGATGCTCACCAGGTGATGGCGACAGCAGCTGTTCGCCGGTGCTGAGGTGTCCGGCCGAGTGTTCCTGCCTGGACACGGTGGTGCGCTGCAGCAACAAGGGCCTCAGCACGCTGCCTAAAGGCCTGCCTGTGGAGACCACCGAGCTGTGAGTCTTTTGGAAAAGGACAAACTGTATATATTTATCAGCATGTGGAAAAGGAGACGGTACCATGCTGGATGTGAAATAACAAACAGTCAATTTTCCACATTTGAGTGTGTGATGAATATACAGGTAAAAGCCAGTAAATTAGAATATTTTGAAAAACTTGATTTATTTCAGTAATTGCATTCAAAAGGTGTAACTTGTACATTATATTTATTCATTGCACACAGACTGATGCATTCAAATGTTTATTTCATTTAATTTTGATGATTTGAAGTGGCAACAAATGAAAATCCAAAATTCCGTGTGTCACAAAATTAGAATATTGTGTAAGGCTAATACAAAAAAGGGATTTTTAGAAATGTTGGCCAACTGAAAAGTATGAAAATGAAAAATATGAGCATGTACAATACTCAATACTTGGTTGGAGCTCCTTTTGCCTCAATTACTGCGTTAATGCGGCGTGGCATGGAGTCGATGAGTTTCTGGCACTGCTCAGGTGTTATGAGAGCCCAGGTTGCTCTGATAGTGGCCTTCAACTCTTCTGCGTTTTTGGGTCTGGCATTCTGCATCTTCCTTTTCACAATACCCCACAGATTTTCTATGGGGCTAAGGTCAGGGGAGTTGGCGGGCCAATTTAGAACAGAAATACCATGGTCCGTAAACCAGGCACGGGTAGATTTTGCGCTGTGTGCAGGCGCCAAGTCCTGTTGGAACTTGAAATCTCCATCTCCATAGAGCAGGTCAGCAGCAGGAAGCATGAAGTGCTCTAAAACTTGCTGGTAGACGGCTGCGTTGACCCTGGATCTCAGGAAACAGAGTGGACCGACTGCTGAGTGGTCCAAAGTCATGTTTTCTGACGAAAGCAAATTTTGCATTTCCTTTGGAAATCGAGGTCCCAGAGTCTGGAGGAAGACAGGAGAGGCACAGTGTAGTGTAAAGTTTCCACCATCAGTGATGGTTTGGGGTGCCATGTCATCTGCTGGTGTCGGTCCACTCTGTTTCCTGAGATCCAGGGTCAACGCAGCCGTCTACCAGCAAGTTTTAGAGCACTTCATGCTTCCTGCTGCTGACCTGCTCTATGGAGATGGAGATTTCAAGTTCCAACAGGACTTGGCGCCTGCACACAGCGCAAAATCTACCCGTGCCTGGTTTACGGACCATGGTATTTCTGTTCTAAATTGGCCCGCCAACTCCCCTGACCTTAGCCCCATAGAAAATCTGTGGGGTATTGTGAAAAGGAAGATGCAGAATGCCAGACCCAAAAACGCAGAAGAGTTGAAGGCCACTATCAGAGCAACCTGGGCTCTCATAACACCTGAGCAGTGCCAGAAACTCATCGACTCCATGCCACGCCGCATTAACGCAGTAATTGAGGCAAAAGGAGCTCCAACCAAGTATTGAGTATTGTACATGCTCATATTTTTCATTTTCATACTTTTCAGTTGGCCAACATTTCTAAAAATCCCTTTTTTGTATTAGCCTTAAGTAATATTCTAATTTTGTGACACACGGAATTTTGGATTTTCATTTGTTGCCACTTCAAATCATCAAAATTAAATGAAATAAACATTTGAATGCATCAGTCTGTGTGCAATGAATAAATATAATGTACAAGTTACACCTTTTGAATGCAATTACTGAAATAAATCAAGTTTTTCAAAATATTCTAATTTACTGGCTTTTACCTGTATGTGTATTGATGACGCCTATTAAAGGTTTATTATGGCTGCTGCTGAAAGATGAAGAATTCCCCCCGCATGATTAAATACTTTCTTTTCTTCCGTCTCGCTCTCTCTCTCTCTCTCTCTCTCCCGTCAGGTATCTGGACGGGAACCACTTCACTCAGGTTCCCGTGGAGCTCTCCCATTACAAACACTTGACGCTCATGTAAGTGTCGGCGCTGTCTGCTTCTGCAGTGGAAACACAACACGGGCGCCAACACTAACCCCGCGCTGGGAACGTGTGTGTTTTCTAATGTGTGTGTGTGTGTGTGTGTGTGTGTTTCCCTTGCAGTGATTTGAGTAACAACCAGATCAGCACCTTGTCCAACCACAGCCTCAGTAACATGTCCGAGCTGCTTACCTTGTGAGTGTCAGTCCCTTTGTGGCATTTAAAGTTAAATATAATTTAATTTAATTAATTTAATAATTCACCATCCACTCTTCCCTCACTCGTGACATATATACTTACATCATGTATATATTACATGTTATTATGAATGTTACTACATGACATATATACTTACATCATGTATATATTACATGTTATTATGAATGTTACTACATGACATATATACTTACATCATGTATATATTACATGTTATTATGAATGTTACTACATGACATATATACTTACATCATGTATATATTACATGTTATTATGAATGTTACTACATGACATATATACTTACATCATGTATATATTACATGTTATTATGAATGTTACTAGATACTACATATATACTTACATCATGTATATATTACATGTTATTATGAATGTTACTAGATACTACATATATACTTACATCATGTACATATTACATGTTATTATAAACGTTACTACATGACATATATACTTACATCATGTATATATTACATGTTATTATGAATGTTACTACATGACATATATACTTACATCATGTATATATTACATGTTATTATGAATGTTACTAGATACTACATATATACTTATATCATGTATATATTACATGTTATGTATGTTACTACATTACATATATACTTACATCATGTATATATTACATGTTATTATGAATGTTACTAGATACTACATATATACTTACATCATTTATATATCACATGTTATTATGAATGTTACTACATGACATATATACTTACATCATGTATATATTACATGTTATTATGAATGTTACTACATGACATATATACTTACATCATGTATATATTACATGTTATTATGTATGTTACTACATTACATATATACTTACATCATGTATATATTACATGTTATTATGAATGTTACTAGATACTACATATATACTTACATCATGTATATATTACATGTTATTATGAATGTTACTAGATACTACATATATACTTACATCATGTATATATTACATGTTATTATGAATGCTACTAGATACTACATATATACTTACATCATGTATGTATTACATGTTATTATGAATGTCACCTCCATTGTCAGCTGACTTTTGCTAGTGTTTATTTACTAATTAGAATGCATAAAAAAAACATTTGTGTTCTTGAGTGAGTGCAGTTCCCCTTTAAAACTTTGTGCAAAACTGGAATGCGCTTTTTATCGCTGCTTTTTTTTGGGTATGGGGGGGGCTTAAAAAAAAAAAAAAAACACCCTTCTCCTGCGTCTCCTTGCCAATGTGTTTTTAAATGTGTGTCCAAACGAAGCATCCTGAGCTACAACCGCCTGCGGTGCATACCGGTGAGGGCGTTCGACGGACTCAAGTCTCTCCGCTTGCTGTGAGTCCGGAGTTCAAGTTCGTTTCAAGCACAAAAACTCAGAAGCAAGTTAATCATTTTGGCCTTTTTTTACTCTTTTTTTACCCCCCAGGTCTCTTCACGGCAACGATATATCGCTGATACCAGAAGGAGCTTTTAAAGACCTGTCATCACTTTCCCACTTGTAAGCAACACACACAAACACACACACACACACACACGTGTGCAGGGGCGAAATAATGCATCATAATCTGGGCCCCCATACACAAGGGCCCCCCATCCCACCCCAAACCCATACACACACACACACACACACACACACACACACACACTGGCTGACGGGTCCGCCAACTTTCGTTGGCCCTTGCAAAAAAGGTGAGAACCAGGTAAACGCTGGGGAGGGGGGGGCGGTGAGTGAAAAAATATTCAGTCCCTGGAGAGGGGGTCCAGACTGAGGCCAAAGAAAAAAACCTCATAGCCATAGCACACCTACTCAGTGTCCTGGGCATGACGTTAAAGTGCATCCGGCAGTGGAGGCTCCTCTATGGGGTCTTGGGGCACTAGGTTAACCCCTTTACTACTGTTACACCAGGTGGCCCTTGGCAAAGGCCTAGTACCTGACTGACCCCTAGCCAGGGATACGGTGAAGACCTCAACGGCGGAGCAGGCGGAAGACGGTAGATTTAAGAACTACCACAACGGCTGCAATGGCGAAGAAGGCTGCAGCAGAAAAGGGTCCCCAGTCGTCTTGGACTCCATGCCACTGGACCCTGACCCGATTCTGTCAAGGATCGTGTGGTGACTGTCTGTGCACATGTCTCCCCACGTTAAACTAAGTCACGCACAGGCATCCTCCATAAAGGGATACACCCCTACCAGGAGGATCGTCATACTCGTTCGAGTGACCGCCGATGACTCAGTGGCCTAGTGGTTAGAGTGTCCGCCCTGAGTTCAAACCCCGGCCGAGTCATACCAAAGACTATAAAAAATGGGAGCCATTACCTCCCTGCTTGGCACTCAGCATCGAGGGTTAGAATTGGGGGTTAAATCACCAAAAATGATTCCCGGGCGCAGCCACCGCTGCTGCTCACTACTCCCCTCACCTCCCAGGGGGTGAACAAGGGGATGGGTCAAATGCATGGGGAAAACATTTCACCACACCTGGTGTGTGTGTGTGTGACAATCATTGGTACTTTAACTTTAACTTTAAACATGTTACATAGAACCAACAAGACTTGCAACAGAGGGGAGGGAGTGGGGGCTACGGAGGCAGGCTCCTGCTGTATAAACGCTGCGCAGCCCTCCATCGCCCTTAAGGGATTCAAGCGTTGAGAGCGTTGGATAGGGGGGTGGGGGTATGTGTGTTTGGGCGTATATTTTTCGTGGATGCATGTGTGTGTGTAAGCCTGCAGCGTGTCCGTGGTGTTCTTGCAGCTGCCGGTCAGTCCAAAGTCAACAACAACAACAACAAGTGTGTGTCCATGAGAGACGCGCTAAACAACTGATTATTGCATGGATTTGGTTGAAACCGGCTTTTCAAAGCAATCAAAAAACCTCAATTAGGTCAAGAATACAGTATATCCATCATTTTTGTTGAGTTTTTCTCTATGTGTTGTTGTGGTGTGTGTGTGTGTGTGTGTGTGTGTGTGTGTGTGTGTGTGTGTGTGTGTGTGTGTGTCAGGGCTCTGGGCGCCAACCCTCTGCACTGTGACTGCCACATGCAGTGGTTGTCCGACTGGGTGAAGAGCGGCTACAAGGAGCCCGGCATCGCCCGCTGTGCCGGGCCGGGCGACATGACCGACAAACTCCTGCTCACCACGCCCTCCAAGAAGTTCACCTGCACAGGTACGCGTGTCTCTTTCCAACTACACACACCTAGGGAGACACTGTGGGACGTCAGAGACAACACTTTAGGGCGCCACATCCTTTTACCTGGCCCTCCCAACGCCTGGAAATGATATGCGTCAACAAAGTAGCTTATATTTTCTTACTACATTTGGACAGAAAACAAATATACACTTGGAAGGCGGTTGACCTGACACATGAAACGTGACAAATTGTGGCAGTAGAGTGTTAAATATCTTAAAATGTGTTTTGTGGTAACTCCAACTTTGCCCACAGCGGGAGTTACTATAAGAGTGGCGCTTTCCATCATTTTCAGCAGACTGCATTACAAAATAATAATACCGCCCCTCCCCCTGTTTTCCTTTTACGCGAGATCCACTGTTTTTCTATTTACAGTGATAAGTTGTAAAAACCACCATACATTTTACAGTAAATTTCAGCCATTTTTTTTTTTTCAGAAAGAAACAGTTTTTTCAATTTACAGTAATTTGTTGTAAAAACCACCATCAATTTTACAATGAAATTCTGCCATTTTTTTCAATTTACTGTAATATGTTGGAAAAATCACCATAAATGTTATCGTAAAATTCTGACATTTTTTTCCTGTGAAAAACATTTTTTCAATTTACCATAACATGTTGTAAAAACCACCATAAATTTTACAGTAAATTTCAGCCATTTTTTCCCATTAAAAAACTTTTTTTTCAATTAATAGTAATTTGTTGTAAAAACATCCTTAAATTTTACAGTAAATTTCAGCCTTTTTTTTTCATAAAAAAACAGTTTTTTCAATTTAATTTTTAATTTGTTGTAAAAACCACCATAAATTTTACAATAAAATTCTGCCATTTTTTCCTGTAAAAAAAAACTATTTTTCTATTTACAGTAATATGTTGTAAAAACCATCATAAATATTACCGTAAATTTCAGCCATTTTTTTCAGAAAAAAACAGTTTTTTAAATTTACAGTAATTTGTTGAAAAAACCTCCATAAATTTTACAGTAAATTTCAGCCATTTTTTTCCCATAAAAAACAGTTTTTTCAATTTACAGTAATTTGTTGTAAAAACATCCATAAATTTTACAGTAAATTTCAACCTTTTTTTTTTCATAAAAAAAACATTTTTTTCAATTTGATTTTTAATTTGTTGTAAAAACCACCATAAATTTTACAATGAAATTCTGCCATTTTTTCCTGTAAAAAAACTGTTTTTCTATTTACAGTAATATGTTGTAAAAACCACCATAAATATTACAGTAAATTTCAGCCATTTTCTTCAGGAAAAAAACATTTTTTTCAATTTACAGTAATTTGTTGTAAAAACCTCCATAAATTTTACAGTAAATTTCCGCCATTTTTTCCCATAAAAAACTGTTTTTTCAATTTACAGTAATTTGTTGTAAAAACATCCATACATTTTACAGTAAATTTCAGCCTTTTTTTTCATAAAAAACAGTTTTTTCAATTTAATTTTTAATTTGTTGTAAAAACCACCATAAATTTTACAATTAAATTCTGCCATGTTTTCCTGTAAAAAAAACTGTTTTTCTATTTACAGTAATGTGTTGTAAAAAACACCATAAATATTACAGTAAATTTCAGCCATTTTTTTCCAGAAAAAAACATGTTTTTCAATTTACAGTAATTTGTTGTAAAAACTTCCATAAATTTTACAGTAAATTTCAGCCATTTTTTTTCAATTTACAGTAATTTGTTGTAAAAACCTCCATAAATTTTACAGTAAATTTCAGCCATTTTTCCCATAAAAAAACAGTTTTTTCAATTTACAGTAATTTGTTGTAAAAACCTCCATAAATTTTACAGTAAATTTCAGCCATTTCTTCCCATAAAAAACAGTTTTTTCAATTTACAGTAATTTGTTGTAAAAACATAATGATAAATGATAAATGGGTTGTACTTGTATAGCGCTTTTCTACCTTCAAGGTACTCAAAGCGCTTTGACACTACTTCCACATTTACCCATTCACACACGCAGTAAATTTCAGCCTTTTTTTTTTCATAAAAAAACAGTTTTTTCAATTTGATTTTTAATTTGTTGTAAAAACCACCATAAATTTTACAGTAAATTTCAGCCATTTTTTTCAATTTACAGTAATTTGTTGTAAAAACCTCCATAAATTTTACAGTAAATTTCAGCCATTTTTTCCCATAAAAAACTGTTTTTTCAATTTACAGTAATTTGTTGTAAAAACATCCATACATTTTACAGTAAATATCAGCCTTTTTTTTTTCATAAAAAAACATTTTTTCAATTAAATTTTTTATTTGCTGTAAAAACCACCATAAATTTTACAATGAAATTCTGCCATTTTTTCCTGTAAAAAAACAGTTTTTCTATTTACAGTAATATGTTGTAAAAACCACCATAAATATTACAGTAAATTTCAGCCATTTTTTTCAGAAAAAAACATTTTTTTCAATTTACAGTAATTTGTTGTAAAAACCATCATAAATTTTACAGTAAATGTCAGCCATTTTTTCCCATAAAAAACTGTTTTTTCCATTTACAGTCATTTGTTGTAAAAACATCCATACATTTTACAGTAAATATCAGCCTTTTTTTTTTCATAAAAAAACATTTTTTTCAATTAAATTTTTAATTTGCTGTAAAAACCACCATACATTTTACAATGCAATTCGGCCATTTTTTCCTGTAAAAAACGGGTTTTCTATTTACAGTAATATGTTGTAAAAACCACCATAAATATTACAGTAAATTTCAGCCATTTTTTTTCAGAAATTTTTTTTTTTTTCAATATACAGTAATTTGTTGTAAAAACCTCCATAAATTTGACAGTAAATTTCAGCCATTTTTTCCCATAAAAAAAACTGTTTTTTCAATTTACAGTAATTTGTTGCAAAAACATCCATAAATTTTACAGTAAATTTCAGCCCTTTTTTTTCATAAAAAACATTTTTTTCAATTTGATTTTTAATTTGTTGTAAAAACCACCATACATTTTACAATGAAATTCTGCCATTTTTTCCTGTAAAAAAATGTTTTTCTATTTACAGTGATATGTTGTAAAAACCACCATAAATTTTACAGTAAAAATCTGCCATTTTCTTCCTGTGAAAAACATTTTTTCAATTTACCATAACATGTTGTAAAAACCACCATCAATTTTACAGTAAATTTCAGCCATTTTTTCCCATAAAAAAACAGTTTTTTCAATTTACAGTAATTTGTTGTAAAAACATCCATAAATTTCACAGTAAATTTCAGCTTTTTTTTGTTCATAAAAAAAACAGTTTTTTCAATTTAATTTTTAATTTGTTGTAAAACCACCATAAATTTTGCAACGAAATTCTGCCATTTTTTCCCTGTAAAAAACAGTTTTTTTCAATTTACAGTAACATGTTGTAAAAACCTCCATAAATATTACAGTAAATTTCAGCCATTTTTTTTTCAGAAATTTTTTTTTTTTCAATTTACAGTAATTTGTTGTAAAAACCTCCATAAATTTTACAGTAAATTTCAGCCTTTTTTTTTTTCATAAAGAAAAAAAATTTTCAATTTAATTTCTAATTTGTTGTAAAAACCACCATAAATTTTACAATGAAATTCTGTCATTTTTTCCTGTAAAAAAACTGTTTTTCTATTTACAGTAATATGTTGTAAAAACCACCATAAATATTACAGTAAATTTCAGCCTTTTTTTTCATTAAAAAAACAGTTTTTTCAATTTAATTTTTAATTTGTTGTAAAAACCACCATCAATTTTACAATGAAATTCTGCCATTTGTTTCAATTTACTGTAATATGTTGGAAAAATCACCATAAATGTTATAGTAAAATTCTGAAGTTTTTTTTCTGTAAAAAAAACTGTTTTTCCAATTTACAGTAATTTGTTGTAAAAACATCCATACATTTTACAGTAAATTTCAGCCATTTTTTCCCATTAAAAAAATGTTTTTTCAATTTACAGTAATTTGTTGTAAAAACCTCCATAAATTTTACAATGAAATTCTGCCATTTTTTCCTGTAAAAAACAGTTTTTCTATTTACAGTAATCTGTTGTAAAAACCACCATAAATATTACAGTAAATTTCAGCCATTTTTTTTTTCAGAAAAAAATATTTTTTTCAATATACAGTAATTTGTTGTAAAAACCTCCATAAATTTTACAGTTAATTTCAGCCATTTTTTCCCATTAAATTTTTTTTTTTTTTCAATTTACAGTAATTTGTTGTAAAAACATCCTTACATTTTACAGTAAATTTCAGCCTTTTTTTTCCCATAAAAAAAACATTTTTTTCAATTTAATTTTTAATTTGTTGTAAAAACCACCATACATTTTACAATTGAATTCTGCCATTTTTTCCTGTAAAAAAACTGTTTTTCTATTTACAGTAAAATGTTGTAAAAACCACCATAAATATTACAGTAAATTTCAGCCATTTTTTTTTTCAGAAAAAACCCGTTTTTTCAATTTACAGTAATTTGTTGTAAAAACCACCATCAATTTTACAATGAAATTCTGCCATTTTTTTCAATTTACTGTAATATGTTGGAAAAAATCACCATAAATGTTATAGTAAAATTCTGACATTTTTTTCCTGTAAAAAAACTGTTTTTCCAATTTACAGTAATTTGTTGTAAAAACATCCATACATTTTACAGTAAATTTCAGCCATTTTTTCCCATAAAAATATATTTTTTTTCAATTTACAGTAATTTGTTGTAAAAACCTCCATAAATTTTACAATGAAATTCGGCCATTTTTTCCTGTAAAAAACAGTTTTTCTATTTACAGTAATCTGTTGTAAAAACCACCATAAATATTACAGTAAATTTCAGCCATTTTTTTTTCAGAAAAAAATATTTTTTTCAATATACAGTAATTTGTTGTAAAAACCTCCATACATTTTACAGTTAATTTCAGCCATTTTTTCCCATTAAAATTTTTTTTTTTCAATTTACAGTAATTTGTTGTAAAAACATCCTTACATTTTACAGTAAATTTCAGCCTTTTTTTTCCCATAAAAAAACATTTTTTTCAATTTAATTTTTAATTTGTTGTAAAAACCACCATCAATTTTACAATTGAATTCTGCCATTTTTTCCTGTAAAAAAACAGTTTTTCTATTTACAGTAAAATGTTGTAAAAACCACCATAAATATTACAGTAAATTTCAGCCATTTTTTTTTTCAGAAAGAAACAGTTTTTTCAATTTACAGTAATTTATTGTAAAAACCACCATCAATTTTACAATGAAATTCTGCCATTTTTTTCAATTTACTGTAATATGTTGGAAAAATCACCATAAATGTTATAGTAAAATTCTGACGTTTTTTTTCTGTAAAAAAACCGTTTTTCCAATTTACAGTAATTTGTTGTAAAAACATCCATACATTTTACAGTAAATTTCAGCCATTTTTTCCCATAAAAATATTTTTTTTTCAATTTACAGTAATTTGTTGTAAAAACCTCCATAAATTTTACAATGAAATTCGGCCATTTTTTCCTGTAAAAAAACAGTTTTTCTATTTACAGTAATCTGTTGTAAAAACCACCATAAATATTACAGTAAATTTCAGCCATTTTTTTTCCAGAAAAAAATATTTTTTTCAATATACAGTAATTTGTTGTAAAAACCTCCATAAATTTTACAGTAAATTTCAGCCATTTTTTCCCATAAAAAAAACTGTTTTTTCAATTTACAGTAATTTGTTGCAAAAACATCCATAAATTTTACAGTAAATTTCAGCCCTTTTTTTTCATAAAAAAACATTTTTTTCAATTTGATTTTTAATTTGTTGTAAAAACCACCATACATTTTACAATGAAATTCTGCCATTTTTTCCTGTAAAAAAATGTTTTTCTATTTACAGTGATATGTTGTAAAAACCACCATCAATTTTACAGTAAAAATCTGCCATTTTCTTCCTGTGAAAAACATTTTTTCAATTTACCATAACATGTTGTAAAAACCACCATCAATTTTACAGTAAATTTCAGCCATTTTTTCCCATTAAAAAACAGTTTTTTCAATTTACAGTAATTTGTTGTAAAAACATCCATAAATTTCACAGTAAATTTCAGCCTTTTTTTGTTCATAAAAAAAACAGTTTTTTCAATTTAATTTTTAATTTGTTGTAAAACCACCATAAATTTTGCAATGAAATTCTGCCATTTTTTCCCTGTAAAAAACAGTTTTTTTCAATTTACAGTAACGTGTTGTAAAAACCTCCATAAATATTACAGTAAATTTCAGCCATTTTTTTTTCAGAAATTTTTTTTTTTTTCAATTTACAGTAATTTGTTGTAAAAACCTCCATAAATTTTACAGTAAATTTCAGCCTTTTTTTTTTTTCATAAAGAAAAAAATTTTTCAATTTAATTTTTAATTTGTTGTAAAAACCACCATAAATTTTACAATGAAATTCTGTCATTTTTTCCTGTAAAAAAACTGTTTTTCTATTTACCGTAATATGTTGTAAAAACCACCATAAATATTACAGTAAATTTCAGCCTTTTTTTTCCATTAAAAAAACAGTTTTTTCAATTTAATTTTTAATTTGTTGTAAAAACCACCATCAATTTTACAATGAAATTCTGTCATTTTTTTCAATTTACTGTAATATGTTGGAAAAATCACCATAAATGTTATAGTAAAATTCTGACGTTTTTTTTCTGTAAAAAAAACTGTTTTTCCAATTTACAGTAATTTGTTGTAAAAACATCCATACATTTTACAGTAAATTTCAGGCCTTTTTTTTCCCATTAAAAAAATGTTTTTTCAATTTACAGTAATTTGTTGTAAAAACCTCCATAAATTTTACAATGAAATTCTGCCATTTATTTCCTATAAAAAACAGTTTTTCCGTTTACAAGTACTATGTTGTAAAAACCACCATAAATTTTACACTAAAATTATGCAATTTTTCCCCGTATAAAACAGTTTTTTCAATTTACCGTAATATTTTGTAAAAACCAAACATTTCTATTGACTTTATTGACTTTATTGTTGCTTGTGACCAGTGTGTATTTCTGCCTATTCACCCAGCAGGCACCAGACATTGAAACAATGTTGACAACTTGTTGGATTATGTCCTGATGTTGAGCAACTCAAACATAACGTTGAAACAACATGCTTTTTGACAACGTTTAATCAATGTTGTGTTCTCACGTTGATTTGACCATTGAAATTTGGTCATTTTCCCAACCAACAACGTGAATCCAACGTTGGACATCAACGTTGTCTCACTTTACAAACACAACTAATTTGCAACGTTGTTTCAAAGTCAGTTTTAAAGGACATGTACGTATAATCAATGTGTGGTGGTGTCAACTACTCCTGAATGTCAACACTAACCTTTCTCTGCATCCCTCTGGACAATGATCACATGACTGAATCCTATCCTTTAACCTAATCTAACTGTAGAAGTCCCGGGGCCGTGTGGTTTTCTGGTGCCAGGTAAAGTAGCCCATCACGTATCCCCCCCCCCACCCTCACCCCCACCCCAGTGCCTTTACTTGACCCCGCCCACTTGTCCCTGGTTTTATCGAATCGGACCCGCTCTTCTTCCCTTTTCACTCCCCTCGTTTGGACCCTGGTTGTGCATTGTTGCTACACGCAAAAAGTCGGTTCCGTGTGTGTGTGTGTGTGTGTGTGTGTGTGTGTGTGTGTGTGTGTGTGTGTCTGGGACTAGAAGGATGCAAGCTGATGGTGTGTGATGTGTTTGTGTCGGACAGGCCCGGTGGAGCTGAGCATCCAGGCCAAATGTGAGCCCTGCCTGTCCAACCCTTGCAAGAACGACGGCACGTGCTTCAACGACCCCGTGCACTACTACCGCTGCACTTGCCCCTACGGCTTTAAGGTACACGCCCTGGTTGCCAATCAGGATGCTTGATATGCCAGCCCTGTTCATTGTTTTGCTTTCTGCCAATACTTGCTTTATCTGTTGTAGTGGTTTATTCTGTTAATACATTTTTACCTGCACTTTGCCTGCCGCCTCTGCATCCTGGGGTCAAGCCCAATCTCTGTTACATTCCGCTGTAGCGGTTTATTTGATCTTGTCAGTAATATTGATGATTGGGAGTATGTTGGAGACAGAGTTGGGATTTACGGATCTTTGAGGGGTTCTTTTTAAAAAGCCATTCAAAAAAACTAGTTTGTTATAATATTTCCTATTTTTACTTGTTTTTTTTATCAGGGAAACATTCACTGATGGCAGATATAAGATGACTTGGACCAGAATAATTCCAACGTGCACTTGGTCCTACCAATATATACTCAGGGTGTACAAGTGAAATGATTCACATCCAAATCGCAATTTTGCAAATAAATTCTTTTTAATATTTTTTCTTAATCTATTTCCAGAAAAAAAGGATATATGTGTGTCTGTATTATGTATGTACAGTATATATGTATGTAGGTATATATGTATGTAGGTTTATATGT